>NC_133661.1:107076028-107374359 GCF_037893015.1 Macrotis lagotis | reverse complement strand
TGACAAACCCAAAGACATTAACTCCTGGGAGAAGAATTTACTATTTGACAAAATTTGTTGGGAAAACTGGAGTAGTAGGCAAAAAGTAGGCATAGACCCACACCTCCTACCATATAGCAAAATAATGTCAAACTGGGTACAGGATTTAGGCATAAAGGATTACACCATAGAGAAATTAATGGACCAAGAAATATTTCATCAAATCTATGGAAAGGGGATAAATATATTATCAAAGAAATAGTGTGTACTACAAACTGCAAAATGAATGATTTTGACTATATTAAATTAAAATGTTTTTGCACTAATAAAATCAATGTTGCCAAAATTAGAGGGAAAGCAGAAAACTGGGAAACAATCTTCATAACTAGGAGTTCTGATAAAGGTCTCATTTCTAAAATATGTACCATATTTATAAGGTTGAAAGTCATTCCCCAATTGATAAATGGTTAAAGAATATGAATAGACAGTTTTCAAATGAAGAAATGAAAGCTACATATAATCATATTAAAATGCTCCAAATCTTTATTGATTAGGCAGATGTAAATTAAAACACTGAGGTATCACCTCATACTTATCAGATTGACTACAATGAAAAAAAAGGGAAAATGATCAATGTTGGAGAGGTTGTGGGAGAATTGAGATATTGATGCCGTGCTGGTGGAATTGTGAATGGAAACAGACATTCTGGAGAGCAATTTGGAGAGCAACAAAACTGTTCATTCTTTGACCCAGCAATTCCAATTCAAGATCTATATCCCAAAGAAATTATAAAAAAGGGGAAAATACTACATGTTCCAACATATTCATAAAAGCTCTTTTGGTAGTAGCAAAGAATTGGAAATTGAGGGGATGCCCATGAATTGGGGAATGGCTTAACAAGTTATGGTACATGAATACTATGGGATACTATTCTTCTATAAGAAATCATAAATGGTTTCACTCTAGAGAAGCATGGAATGTCTTACAAGAACTGATGCTGAACAAAGTGAGCAGAACCAAGTACACATTAACAACAACACTGTGAGGTGATCAACCTTAATGGAAGCAGCTCCTCTCAGCAGTTCAGACAACTAGAACAATCTTATTAGATCAGCTATGGATAATGTTATCCCCATCCAGAGGAAGAAAAATAAAATAAGCCAAAAAAAGAAAGAAAAACCAACCTTTCAGAATCTGATGAACACTTTATAAAAATTATCTCTTTTGTATCTCATTCCCTTTATCCTAATTCCTCATATCAAAAAATGACTAATATGTAAACATGTTTATCAAAAATATGAACATATAATGCTAACCTGACTGTTTGTTGCTGAGGGGAGGTGGGTGGGAAGGAAGGGTGGAAGAAAATTTTGCAACTTAAAAGTATATATGTGGGGGCAGCTAGGGGGCACAATGGATAGAGCACTGACCCTGGAGTCAGGAGGACCTGAGTTCAAATCCAGCCTCAGATACTTAATAATTACTTAGCTGTGTGACCTTTGGCAAATCACTTAATCCCATTGCCTTGATATATATATATATATATATATATATATATATATATATATATATATATATATATATATATATACATATACATATACATATATATGCATATATATGAGTGCATATATATGAAAAGAAAATATATATATATACATGCATACATAAACAAAAAAACAACATTGTGACATGATCAACCCTGATGGATGCAGCTGCTCTCAGAAATTCAAAGAGTTAGGACAACCCTATTAGGCTGTGGACAATGCTCTCCCCATCCAGAGGAAGAAAAACAATAAATAAAATCCTTCAGAATCTGATGAACACTATATTTACTTAAAAAAATCTGTTATGTATTTCTTTCCCCTAATCCTAATTTCTCATACCGAAAATATCTAATTTGTAAACATGCTTAACACAAATATGTGTGAACAATATTGACCTGATTGTTTGTTGCTGAGGTGGGGGGGGGGATGGGAAGGGAGGGTGGAAGGAAATTTTGTAACTTAAAAATATACATAGGCATAAGGATGAATGTTAACAACTTTCATAACATGTATTTGGAAAAATAAAACCAATCAAATAATCAACCAAAAAGCACTTAATAAGAATCTATATTGGGGGTGTCTAGGTGGTGCAGTGGATAGAGCACTGGCCCTAGGTCAAGAGTACCTGAGTTCAAATCCGGCCTCAGACACTTAATAATTACCTAGCTGTGTGGCCTTGGGCAAGCCACTTAACCCCATTGCCTTGAAAATACTAAAAAAAAACATAAAAAAATAACAATCTATATTGTACAAAGTAAAATACTTTCCAGGTGCTTTGTTTTTCAATGACATTTCACTTATTCTTCTATCTTTTCACATTGCTTTATTTTTTCTTTGATGGTTCATGAAGTCAATACTATAAATTTACCTAATTCTAATCTTTAAGGACTGATTTTCTTCAGGGAGATTTTGTACCTCCTTTACCATTTACAAATAAAGATTTTTAAGCAGTTAAAAAAAAGAAAATGAAATGAATAAAATAAAAATAAATAAATGGAGATCATTGACTGGTTCAGTGGAAATTGTTCAGACTAAAGAATGGAGAGAACTACAACCTGCTCTATTTGCATGTATATTTATTTACTGAATGTAACAAAAAAGTAGTGACCACTGACACAAGAAATCTAAAAATAATTATACTTAATTATTGTGGAGCTCCAGAAAATCTATTATGGCCTTTTCGAAATATATGGTCCTTAGGGTCTAGATAGATTGATGTCCACGTGCATGGCAGAAAAGAATGTAAACTCTAATCAAATACTAAGAAATGGAATTAGTTTGTGTGTATTACGCTACCTTCTCCCATAATTGTATCAAAAAATGAGAATAAAATTCTTAGATTCATCTTTGATACAAGTACAGGGTATATGATGCTTTGGGCTTAGCAGTAGGGCAAGAAATTCACACCAGCTTACCCTTTGCCTTCCTTAAATTTACAGACTAAGTTTTACTTTCTTAACTCACCACTCAGGGCCATCAGGGTGAGATATACTCAATCCACCAGTCAAATGATTTTGTCATACACATACACACACACACACACACACACACACACACACACACACATATATACACATACACATACACATACACATACACATACACATACACATACAAGGGATACTTTTCTCCACTGTCATACCATCCCAAATAGCTCAGGATGTTTTAAGGAGGTTGCAGAAGGGGAAATATATGGCTGCAAATGTATTCCTGGGGTCTCTGTCATCCAAGCAAGTAAACAGTGATGAAATTCAGAACTGATCTATGGTATTATATATAGTAAGTGAATCTAAAATTATCAAAAATCCCTTCTTTATCTCAAATGCATTTACCATGCTCATAGAATACAATTGATATTATATGGTCACATAGATACAGAAGGAAAATGAAAGGATAATGTCTCCAATTATTTCTGAAGACCAAAACCATCTCATACTGGTTTGCCCAGTTTTACAGGGATATGGAAGAATTGGAAGAAAGAATTTTCTCCACAAAACCCCTCACAGTCAGGGACTTTTAGAAAATGAATAAAGGAAACATGGTAGGAGATAATTGTTCTGTCTTTGTCTCACCAGCTAATAAGCTTTTCCAAAACTGCTAGTTCCCAGTGCTACAAAACTTCACATGACTTGGCTATGCCTATACAGGTCAGTAGCTTGTATCACTACTACAAGTCTTGATTTCACATTGCAATTCATTTCTTGTGTATAACTTAGAGTATCAATGGTCACTACCTACAATGTGAGTGCTCCCTATAACCAGAATGCCAAATGTAGCTGTAGGATCCCTCCTGTTCCCGCACTCTACTGTCTTCCAAGTCCCTTTATCCATTCTTATCCCTGCCCTATGAAATTTAGAATCTCTATTATATAAAGTACTTTCCATCAAATACAAAACTAGACAGAATACAAAAGCATAATGATAGTGTTATGGTTCACTGAATCAGTCAATAAACATTAAGTATTCATTATGAATAATGTATGGTTCTAGGTGGTAGGAAAATACATAACTTTCAAAGTTTGTCCTTTGTTGTTGAAGAAGACCATGACATTAGGGAGATGATGACATGATATGGGAGCCAATCAAGTTTAAATGAGTTGCCCAAGCTAGCAAGTGTCAAGTACCTAAAGTCAAATTTGAACTCAGGTTTCTTATCTCCAAAGTAGGTCCTCTATTCACTATACCATCTTAGGGCCTAATACAAAGGTATAACTTGAACCCACTTTAAATGAGACCTTTGAATCTACAAATCTACCATTAGCTCTAGGATGATCAAACAGTTGGAAATGATATGTTAATCAGTTGTCCTATGATTCTACTTCTCAGTAGTTTCATACCAAAATAAATCACACACCACCCCTTCTCACCCAGATTTATCACTATTTCATGTTGCTTTCTCTTCTCAGAATATAAGCTTCTTAAGGGCAAAAACTATCTTTTGTTTTGATTATACACATCAAACTGGCACAAAATATTCAATAATTGCTTTCTCATATAATGCTCTAGGAAATTCTCTGACTCTTCAATATACAGATATCCCTCACACCATGACTTTGTCCCATTGCTATTTCAATGTATTGCAGTTTGGCATAATAAATTAAATGAGTATTGGGGGTGTGGCATTGCAGGAGTTGCAGACATTTAAAGGTTAGCAGATGACATAGAAAAAGATTAGAAATTCAGGAATGCATAAAATACATGTTTAGTATTGGATATCTACATATTTTCTCATTTAATACCATAATATTTCAGAATTCTTCTCTGGTATGAAGGCACTGTCAAAAAATTTTATGTGGATTTTCCATATCATAGAGGTGCCATTCCCCTAACCCCACAATGGAGAATTGATAACTGTTTGTAGGGATGTAGGGGAAGCATGCTCACATCAGTGAAATCATAGACTTAAGGGAAAATGAATAAAGGACTGTGCAAGGCACTGACGATATAAAAACAAAAATGAAGTAGTCTATTGGGTGGGGGATGGGGACAGAGAATAGAACATAAGTACAGCTTTGCACTTACAGAATTGTACAAAGTAATTTCAAGAGAGAGAAAGCAATAACAACTAGAAAGGATCTGGAAAGACTTTGAATAGGAGGTAGCACCTAATCTTTACTTTGAAGGAAGAAGGGAATTTCAAATAGTGTACGTGAGTGGAGAATGACATCTAATGATGCAGTATAGCCCAAGAAAAGGCATAGAAGCAAGAGATGGCAAGAGATGGAAAGACATATATATGTCTAGCAAGTCATTTTGACTAAAATAGAGAATACCTGAAGGATAGTAATATGAACTAAAACTGAAAAGATAAGTAGTAACCAACATATGGAGGGATTTAAAAGCCAGTCTGAGGATTTTGTTCTGTTCTTAGATGCAATAGAGAGGCAGTAAAGATTTTAGAATAGTGAAATGATGGGATCAGATCTTGGTTTAAGGAATATCCTTGGAGAGAGGATATGTTCAAGAGATGAGTCAGTGATTTAATGAATATACTTGGATGAGGGACTGGAAATAAGGAGACCAATTAGAAACTCATTGTTGTATTTCAGAAAAGAAGAGATGAGGACCAAAACCAGAAAGGTAATTGCATAAGAAGAGAAGCTAGAGGTAGAATTGATAAGAGTTGGCAGTGATTTAATAGTGGGAGTTAGCATAAAAGAAGGAAGAAGAAACAGACAAGAATGTTGCAAACTTAGATAATAGAAGCTGATGCTCTCAATATGAAAGGGGAAGTTAGGAGGAATTGACTTGGAAATTTTCAGGTAAATGGGGGTATATGAAATGTACATAAAGTATTCATTAGAACATGACAAGGGTCAAATTCAGACAAATCTTATGGGAAATTTGGAAAGAAAAGATTTCTGTCATAGGGATAAGAACAGGTTCAAGCAGAGGAAGAAGTTTATTTAAGACACAGAAAATGATCTACATTAATTCATAGAGCCAAGAGAGATAGGTCAGGAAACTTATTAGTCCATTTCTTTTTGATTGAAGAATTCATTATAGGTAAAAAAAAACTGTAATGGTATTTTGAAGTCAAGTTGCAAAAGGCTTAAAAGGTTAAGGATTTTGTATATCACCCACAACATACCCAAACCAAATCAAAATGAATTTTGGGAATATTTAATACAATAAATAAATAAAACATATTTCAAATATGTTGTTTCCTAAGTCAATATGTAGTCCAGAGATCCCTACATATGATTTGACCCTCAGTTCTATTTCAGTTTTGCACGATGGATGGCTCTTGATAGTTCTTGAGCAGAAGAAGAGATATGAACAATGGAAACATTTTAAAGGTACGTAAAGGATTAGAAAGAAAAGAACCTCAAAATAATGAGTCTTCCTAGGAAGTTATTGCAATTTTCCATTTGGAAAAAATCATTTGGAGATACCATATAAGAGTTTTGTGTTGAGGTGTCAGTTGAGATTAATGGATTCTGAGATATTCAGCTCAAAGCGATTGTAGATTCTGGAGTCAGGGATAGGGCTGATCTAAGAGATGTTTAGGTAGAACTGAGAATTCAAGAGCTGAATGGATAGAGGTAATTAGTAATAAGAAACAATCAAGAGTGAGGTTTCAATATAAGTAATTAGGAGGATGGAAGTGCTGTTAATTAAAAAAATAACAAAATTGAGAAGGTCAGATTTAATGTGGGAAGGAAAAATAGTATAGTTCTGGAAAATTAGATGAAGTACCAGGTGGAAATAAGCTGAAAGTAGATGGAGGTTCAGTGTTGAGTTTAAAGAATGGAACTGGAAATAGGTTCCCAGGTTATGTCCACTGAAATTTGTTATCAATATCATTTCTCATTAGAACCTGAAATTGCAACTATCTTTATTTAAGAATATAAACAAGAGAAGGGATATTGGGAATATAGTCACAAATGACCTTGAGCTGGCTTCCACAGCTATAGATCAACTTACACATTCTTGAAGGTGCTGAAATAATTTACATTATTGCCAGCATGATAAATGGAACCATTAAGGTGAAAGTTGCCAAAACATTTTAGATATTGGTGTTTTATGGGAGGGGCATTTTCTCCTGCTCTTGCCCCATACCAGCATTATGGTATTAACAAATCATCTAGTCTAGTTCTCAGTTTAGATACAGGCTACTGTCAACAAGAGATTTCATATGTGATCAGGTTAAGTGAATTAGGATCTGTAACATCACTTCTGGCTCAGTAGCCAAAGTAAAATGAGTTATCTATATGAACTGAAGAGACCCTTAAAAATAAATATAACACAGATGAAAGATTGAAGACTATTGAAAGGACACATTTGCTATAAACCCAAAGACATTACAAGTACTCCACGAACTATAAGAAATCCCAAATAAAGGACATCTGCACTTGTTTCTCATGTTATGAGCATAATCTCTTTATATCTGCACAAACTGCAGACTCACATAGAGTTCTCCATGCTGGATCTTTGGATTCTTTATACTTGGAAACCCTGATGAAATTTCATTCTTCAGAATATAAACTATATAAATATTCCCAAAGACTTCAATATAAATTTGGAAAAAGACATGGAATTGTGAGACCACAGAATGAGAGCTCAAATAACAGTCTTGCCAACAGAGAAACTGACAGATACAACTCAAACACAATGTTTCATTCATTCAAATGTATTTATTGTGGTCATGAAAATCATTGCAGTAGGCCCAGTGTTTTCTCAGTGGTGGGAGTAAGGAGAGTTTCATGATAAATAAAAACATGCCCCCTACCCTGATGGAGTTTATATTATAGTCTAGGAAAGACTGACTGAGGTGAGATCAAACTGAATAATTACAATGCTCACTATCAGTTGTGGAAAAAGCTAATGATGAAGTAAACCAAAATTCTTAGGAGAAAGGTGGGTGATAAAGAATGTGGGATTTTCTATATACAGTCAAATGTTTCCAATCAATCAACAAGAACATAATAAATATAGGTGATCATGGGGTGAGTCTGTTGGTTTGGTTTGGGGTGTGTGTTTGTGTGTGTGTGTGTGTGTGTGTGTGTGTGTGTAGATATATTTATTTATAGATATAGATAGATAGATAGATAGATAGATAGATAGATAGATAGATATAGATAGATAGATAGATATAAATAGGGTTCAAGGTGAGGGAGGAGGACTAAGAAGACATGCCATAAATCTCACATTCTACTATATGAATTACAATTATATAGGATTCAAAGCAGGTGAATTTAGAAACTCATGAGTTTATTTTGATCACTGAAATCACTTTCATTCTGTTATTTTCTCTTCCCTCCCCTTCCTAATCCTACTTCCCGCCCCTACCCGCATTTCCCACCCACCTTCAAAGCAGTATTTGCAGTTCTGGATTTTGACAGGGACCAAATGTGCCAGAATTCTGTTAGAGCAGCTGTTCTTGTGGTATTTCTGGCTTGACTGGAAGCATGGAAATACTGAAAATGCCATGTTCATAAGCAGCCGGGAGGGATGCTGTTTGTTGATTAAAATCCCCAGTGATGGTCTGTCAAAACGTGCCAGTTTGATACACATGGATAGTATATCTCTAGGATCTTCAAATGAGCATACACAAATTATGATTCACCCAGAGGCCACTGCAAATGTAAAAAATGACCATCACACTTCTCAAATGTCAGAAGAAAGAAAAGAGAAGAAAAACAAACTTTTCCCACCATAACCATGCATAACAGGAACTACTGAAAGTCTGCTATTTCAAATATTAACCTCGATCTTCTCCACCTAGGGATCATCTGGAATCTTTAAAGTCACAGAATTGGATAGTAATCCTGGTCATTCATTTGTTTTCAGATCTATATATGTTCCAAACATGACCCAAATATGAAAAGTTAGATCAGTTTTTTTAATACCATTCCTAGTTATTTTAAATATTAGATAAATGTTATACATTAATACTTTTTCAGTAAAGTGTGAATAAGGTAGAACTGCTCTTGAAAAAATTTCTGTTCATTCATATTGAATCTGTAAAGTTGTGTTTTCCTGATTGGAAATCTGGGAACCTCAAAGAATGCAAAGTCATAGCAATGGTTTTCAGGTATAATGAGTCATTCAACAAACCTTTATTGAATATTCACGATGTATTATAAACCATTCTAAGTCCTGGGAATAGGAATTTTTAAAAATAAGATATGATCACTAATCCTCAAGGAGCCAAATACAGAAAGGCAAAAGGAACTAACTTTAAGAAAGTCGACATTTGAACCTATTTGAATCTTCCTTCATTATTCTATCATCTATCTTCTACAGTCTCTTCTGTTCCTGTGGTTACAATTGAAATTCATTTCCTAATGACCTCATTCTTGGAATATTTCAGTAATCTCTTGTTCATGTCCTACCCGCTCTTAGTCTCTCCCTGCTCTACTCTACCCAGCATATCACCACAGGATTGTTTTTTCTAAAACTCATTTCTGATTGTATCAGTCCTCTGATCAAAAATCTTCAATGTTTGATCATTGCCTATAGGACAAACTTCAAACTCATTATGCTCAAATTAATCTGAACTCAGTCTAAACTTTGAAGCCTAATCTTCCTTTTTCATTCTGTGGGTCCTATATTCCACTCAAGATTATTTGCTTACTCTTCTCAAAATATGCCTGTGCTTCATTGCTTCATCCTTCATTTTTTTCCATTCTTCTAAATTCTATTTCTGCTTGAAAATTCAGATGAAATCTCATCTCTCATAACTTTAGCCTCAAATAATCAATCCTCTTCTTAATTCTTATAACACTTCCACTATTTAGCAATTAATTGTTTCAAGCCTATTTTTTTGTCCTTTGCTATATTTTCAAAACCCCTTGCCCCCCAATGATATATTTTTGGCATCTATAGGGATTTTCTTCCCAAATACAGTTAAACCTCCTTGATGACCAGGACAAAAATAATATTTTCTTGTATCCCTAATAGTTCCTGGAACAGGATTTGGCCCATGGCAAATGCTTCAATAATATCAGCCCTTTTGTTGACTTGAAACATCTACAGGACATCAGGACCTTTGTTTTCACCTGGCTCAAAATTGTCTGAGAGTATTGATGTATCTTGCTTTCTTGTTGCAAATTGTAACTTTGTTAAGGAATAGCTTGTTCCTTCATGCCCCAGTAGGCATGATCTGCCACAAACTTAAGGAAGTTCTGTTTCTTGGAGAATTTCAACTAGGATTAAACCCACTCTTCAAGTACCTTGCCTCAAGAATCCTCATTATTTCCCTCAGTGGGTTATAGCTTTTACAAATGGGAGAAAACTGAGCCCCATACTTTCACCATATTTTTCCCATGATTACACTGGTCAACATAATTTATTCCTGTCCTTTAGCCACATCTCTACTACCAATATATCACTATCACATAATTTACATTGCATTTATAGAGATCATCTTATAAGAAGAATTACTCATTCTATTTCTTGATCAAATGACTGAATGACCAAGGTATCTGATACTTTATAAGCTATTACAGACACTTTATAAAACATATATATGGCACTTGTCTTACCTCTGTTTACTGACCATGACTCTTTATGATTCCCATCAAATCACTCTACTCACCTACTACACTGAAAAATTCAGCTCTGCTTTCTACCGTTTTTTCCTGGATCAGATCTCTCTTCTGCTTCCTCTTGACTTGGAACTCTCTTGCCCCCTTTATCTATCGGACCCAGAACCTCCAATTATCATAAATTACTACAGCTCTCACACTTATCAGATTAGCCAAGATGAGGAAAAGGGAAAAACGATCAATGTTGGGGAGGTTGTAGGAGGATTGGGACATTGACGCATTGATGGTGGAATTGTGAACCGATCCAACCATTCTGGAGAGCAATATGTAACTATGCCCAAAGAGCGAGAAAACTGTTCATATCCTTTGGCCCAGCAATTCCAATTCTAGGTCTATATCCAGAAGAAATAACAAAAAAGGGAAAAGTCCCACATGTTCCATAATATTCATAGCAGTCCTTTTCATAGTGGCAAAGAATTGGGAATTGAAGGGATGCCTATCAAATGGGAAATGGATAAACAAGTTATGGTACATGAATACTATGGACTATTATTGTTCTATTAGAAACTATAAATGGTCGGACTCCAGAGAAGAATGGAATGACTTACAAGATCTGATGCTAAGTGAAGAGAGCAAAACCAAAAGAACAATGTACACATCAACAACAACATTGTGAGAGGATCAACCTCAATGGAAGCAACTCCTCTCAGCAGTTCAGGAAGCTAGGACAACTGTATTAGATTGGCTATGAACTATGTTATCCCTATGCAGAGAAATAAAAATAAAACACACACACACACACACACACACACACACACACACACACACACACACATACAAACAACCCTACAAAATCTGATGAACACTTTATAAAAATTATCTCTTATATATCTCTTTCCCTTAATCCTAATTCCTCATACCACAAATAACTAATCTGTAAACACTTATACCAATATATATATATATATATATATATATGTATATATATTATGTACATATATATATATATATATATATATATATATATATATACACAATGCTAACGACTGTTCACTGCTGAGGGGAATGGGGTGGGAAGAAAGGGTGGAAGGAAATTTTGTAAAATAAAAATATGTTCCTATGGATGAAAAGAAATAAAAAATAGATTAAATAAATAAGCCGATTAAAAAATAAGTTATTACAGCTGTACCTTATACACCTAGCCCTAATAGTGGTCCTAAATAGCAATCATATCAAGATATTGATATCAATAGATCTCAGATACATTGCTTTTGATAATCATTATCTAGTGTTATCTAGTATTATAGATTTAGCTTCCACTTGCTATAAAAGATAATACAAGACAATGCATCATGTTATCAGGGTAAAAGATGAATAATAATAATAATATCATCAATAATAATAATGACATTTGTATAACACTTTAAATGTTCAATCAATCAACAAATGTGGTTGTGTCTACTCCATGCTAAGTACTAGAATACAAAGAATCAAAAATCCCTACCTTCAAACAACTTTCAATCCAATGAAGGAAATTATATGCACAATATACAAAATATATACAAGATAATATGAGGGTAGGAGGAAGGTACTGGTATCTTGGGAAATCAGGAAAGGTTCCATGGGGAAGGTGGAGGTTGACCTGAGTCTTCAAAATAAATTCTCATTCTAAGAGGTAAAGATTAGAAGGAAATATATTCTGGGCATGGGAGCCAGTACAAAGGCACAGAAATGGAAGATGGAATGTGATGAAGCTCATTTAATTCTCACAATAACTCCATGAGGTAAATAACAAAGAGCTATGACTTCAGAGTTGTGGGAAGTCTCCTCCCCACAAATAAATTGAGAACTCAACTGCTCTAGAAAGTTTTTTTTTTCTTCCTTGGGTGGAAGGGTCAAATCTGTACCTTCATGGATATAGAGAACTCCCTATATGAAATTTCCTTCCTCCAAAGTGAATATTGGCTCGTAGATTCCCAGATTTGGTGCTACTATCATGCAGTCTATCCCCCCTCCATTTTATAGATGAATAAATTGAGACTTAGTTAAGTGACTTGACTAAGGACACATAGATAACAATTTTTACTTTTATTTTTCTTGGGCAACGGGAAATAATAAATGTAAACCCTGTCTATGACATGAGATGAACTATTTGTTGTGAAAGTTCTTCCATCAAAGTGACAAATGGAAGCTTTCTCAAGGAATGAAGAAAATCACTGAGATTCCTAGCTTTACCATATCTACCTGTGATGAACTAGTGCTATGGTAGATATATAAGGCAGTATCACCTCAGCTTCCCACTTAAATCATGGCAAAGATGGGACAGTAGGAAATAGTAGATGCTTGTTTCATGCTCATGTACCTTACTGATCATCAACTGATCTTCAATTTGATTTTCAAGTATCTGTAATTTACTCACTCTAGGTATTCCTTTGACCAACACCTGAAAAATCTGGAATGGCTTGGGAAATGGTCTTTAAGTATTTCAGTACCTGAAAATTCATCCTGTGGAGCCAAGTCTATTAATGAATCTCTCAGTTAGATTTAGACAGCAGACTTATAATCTATCCCTCTGTACTTCAAAGTCTTTTCCATATGATAGGACCCAAAAGAGTTTGCATAGTTTCCGGGAGACCACAGTCACTACCACTCTAAGTTCAGACACCACCATAAGACTTTAGTCTATACCAGTGTTCTATAATTTTACCATGTGGTAAAATTTCAAATATTAGCTAGAAGCAGTCAGTCTTGACCTTTTCCACTAAAATGAATTTCATGTCTCATGGACTCATAGATTTAAATCTGGAGGCACCTCAGAGGTCATAGGACCTCTTTAAAAGGACCTTGGGGGTCTAATCCAACCCCCTTTCTTTTATGGGTAAGATTCACAGAATGTAAATGATAGATCTAAGGTCACATGGGCAATAAGTAACTGAGGTTTGCTTTGAATTCAAGACTTCTGACTAAATATTCATTCTATTGTACCTTGCTAGGCTATTGAGGATTTAGTTTCTTTGGAATTCTATTTCACAACTTAACTAACATCAAATTCATCTTGTTCAACTACATATTAATGTTCTATTCTTTTATAAAAAGCAGCCATCCAGGTCTAAGCTCCCTTCAGAAAGATTAATAATGCCATGTGCACACTGGAATAGCAACATGCCTCAATTAAATAGTTGATGTCAAAATCCCTTCTTTCTGGGCACTTTGAGTGAAACCAGCCTAAGGCACCAGCAGGCAGCATCACCTTGGCATTAATGAGCTTTTCATATTTGTTAGTGAAAAAGGAAGAATCTATAGGAATCAAATTCACACATCTTTATTCATCTATCCATCTGTCCTTTCAGTCTCTTCTGTCCTTACTCCTCAGATGCCTACTCTAAATATTACTAGTTTCTGCCTCAAAAATTAACCATATGCAATACACTACCTGATTTAATTCCTATGATGAGACAAACAATAATAATTCTCTGTGCACATATCCTATTTGACAATCATCAAAAATTTGTGGGCATTAACCTATTGAATGGGTTGAATGATCAGTTTGCAAAAGTTCTGACCTTTTCCCTGTTGCCAAAACAGATAAATATTTTCCCCAAGGTCATTACTATTTTGTTCCTATCCCACTAAAAATGCAGTATTACCCACAGTCCACCAGTCATTATCACACTCTGGGGAATTACCAATGACTGAATAGCCTATAATCTAAATTTATAAATTGGTGACTGCCTTGTACATTCAAATATAAACCTAGACAAATATATCACTTTCCCAAAATATATGACCTTATCAATAGAGAAGTCAGGAGATTAAAACCTAAGTGAATTAGAAAGGTGAATAAGGAAGGATAAACACCTTCCACAGAGATATCTCAGAAATCCAATATTTGTTTAGAAACTACTGAACTACTGAACTGAAACTGTGAACATTAAGCACAGAGTTTGGTGCTGGGGGTGCCATATTGGCCATAACCCTGCTATTTTTAAGGATAAAAAAGAGCCCTAGCCCATGTTATTACTTCTACTCAACCCTGGCAGTTTCTGATAAACTGTTTCAATAGCCCCTTTAACAACACAAATCTATGGTCTGATATGTCGTATCATAAATCAATTATTTCACTTTATTCCCCACACTTTCAACATTCCAAACTAATCTATTTATTCTTCATGTACATAATCTTCCTGTCTTGATGCTTCAGCCCAAGGGTGTATTCCATATCTGTGATGTTGCCCTCCTCATCTGTGCTTCAACCATTAGTTATTAGAGGTCTCTCCTAATACAACCCCCCCTTTAGCTGTTAATGCTCATCTGTTGCTCAAATTACTTCACAGACAATTAAAATTTCCTCCTTTATAAATATTCTCCATAGTAGAAAGACAGTTCCTTAAAGACAAGAACCCTAGACCTAGAAGAAAGGAGTTCGAATCTTAACTGAAACTTAGAAGCTGTTTGACCCTGGAGACCTAATTTTATCTCTCCCCTTAGTCCTCTCATCCATGAAATGTAATGGCAACCCTATCTTACAGGGTTGTTGTGAGGATAAAAGAAATAAAATTTGTAAAGCTTTTCAACCTTAAGATCTACAGAAATGCTGCCATTCTCATCATCATCATCATCATCATCATCATTATCATTATTATTGGTCTTGTTATTATTATTATTAGTGCTACTAATTATTATGGCAAAGCCCATGTTTTGTGAGAGGGTCAGCACCCTGACATATAGCATGGGTATGTTATTGTGTGACTGAAAGAGACACAGTATAGATTTATCTCATTTCTTCTCCCCCCCATCCTTCCACAAGGAAGATGGTAATTCCTGGGGGTGGGGGAGATTTGGGTTAAGGGAAGGAAGAGAGGAGGGGTCCCATGGCACAACTTTCCCCTTCTCAGGGAGAATGGTGCCAAGAAAGTATCATGTTTATTTTCTCCCTTAAATACTAGTTTAGCAATATCTGGTTCTATGTAACTTTTGATTGCTATTCATTTTGAGAAATAGGGTCCTAAGTTCTATATTCAAGGTTTTACCCCCTTTCCCACCAGATACAAGTTCCATGATGAACCCACATAGAATTTAGCCAAAAATCCAAACCACTAGCAAAACAGAAATCAGAGAAGCTATACATATGAGGGAAGAATATACCAGTCATTACAAAATAAAGGGGTCTCTTTTTGCAGGCAATGTAACAGTTCAAGTAAAAGTCCTTATCTTACCCAAGAAAAAACTTCCCAATATCTCTAGTGTAGCAAACTGAGGATGGGGACAAGATGGAGCCTGCCATTTCCTCTCCTGTCTTCCCAGAATCTTCTTTCTCTTTTAATACCCTGATATTAGATTGGCACCTTCATCTTCTCTATGAAAGACCAAAAAAAATCTAGATTCCAAAGAGATTCAAAGTGATTTGGAAAACAACTCCAAGAAACCTGAAGATTACTCTTTCTATTCTGATGTCTGAATGCCTCAATGTTGCCTCATCTCTGCTAAGGGGGAAAGAGTCTCATGTCAATGGTCTTTGATACTGAGGCAATAATAACAATAATAATAATAATAATAATAATAATAATAATAATAATAGTTGTTGTCATTGTCTTTAGAGAGTCTAGTACCAGGTCTTACGAATAGCAAGCATTTGATAAAATCTTTGTTACATTTAATTGAAACAGGTCTTGGAGTGACACCATCTAATTGACTTTCAACTCTGGGAACCTTGGTTTCAGTGAGTCTATCACATTAACTAATTTAGAGAACAACCCTAGCTAATTGATAATAAGTTTCTGAAGGAATGAATACCAGATAGGGAAGTTTTTAATGGGATTAAGAAGGGGCTTCTCCTGCTTTGTCACTGGCCCTAGATCAGTACCCTGAAGAGGAAGGATGGTAATGATTCCTTACACTTGTATAACACTTCCCCCTTAACATCACAGGACTTAAAGTTAGACTATCTACTCCACCAAAGTCAGTTTTCAGGGGAAGGAACTAAGTGTCAAAAAGGGGAAATAAATATAAACCAATTTCACGCAGAGAGGAAAGAGCAAAATAAGATTTAACAAAATTTAACAGACTCTTTTCACCCAGAGCAATGCTGCCCTTCCACTCCACAAGCCTGTTCAATGTTGGCATTTTTACAATTCCTGTCTTTGAGCAGTTCATAATCTCCCAAATGAATAAAGAAGAACTATATTGTCATTTGCTCCAAACTGCCCATTCTACAGAGGAAGAAACTGAGGTATATAAAGTAGCAATAAATTGCTCAAGATCACACAGTTGGTCAGAAGCAGAACTAGATCTAGAACTCAAATCTTCTAATTAATTTCCTTGGATGTCCTACGTTCATTAGGTTCTGTTATGTAATTTTCTTTTAAGAATTGTAGTCTTAGGGTGGCTAGGTGGAGCAGTGTATAGAGTACTGGCCCTGGAGTTAGGAGCACCTGAGTTCAAATCTGACCTCAGCACTTAATAACTACCTAGCTGTGTGGCCTTGGGCAAGCCACTTAACCCCATCTGCCTTGCAAAAATCTAAAAAAAAAAATTGCAGTCTCATGATAAACCATGCTGCCTGAGTGCTAAGAGAGCAATAATGAGCAGTAAAGTTCAGATTGAGACATACACATTTTGAGGGGTGGCTAGGTGGTGTAGTGGATAAAGCACTGGCCCTGGAGTCAGGAGTACCTGGGTTCAAATCCAGTCTCAGACACTTGATAATTCCTTAGCTGTGTGGCCTTGGGCAAGTCACTTAACCCCATTTGCCTTGAAAAAAAAAAGCCTAAAAAAAAGAAGTAATAAAATCATATTCTTGGGCAGCTAGGTGGCGTAGTGGATAAAGCACTGGCCCTGAAGTCAGTAGTACCTGGGTTCAAATCCGGTCTCAGACACTTAATAATTACCTAGCTGTGTGGCCTTGAGCAAGCCACTTAACCCCATTTGCCTTGCAAAAACCTAAAAAAAGAAAAAAAGAGAGACATACACATTTTGGACATGGTCAGTATGGAAATGTATTTTGTTAGACTACACATATTTGCTAAGAGGCTTTTTGTTTTGTTTTGTTTTCAATGGGGAAAGATGGATAGATAGGAGAAAAATATCGATCATTAAAAAATTAAACTACAAAGAGAATTGGAAGGAAAGAGTGAAAATAATAGAAAGAACACTTTGGATATAGCTATAGAATAACTAGGAACTAACACAAATTCAAATCCTACTTTCAGCCCCAGACACAGTCACACATGGACACACACACACACACACACACACACACACACACACACATAGAATTTATATTTTATTATACTATATTTCAATTTGGGGTTTATGAGACCTCTCCTGGAAGTCAGATGGAAGCTTGCTGACCCCTAACAGGATGTATAGTAGAGAAGGGATATCTGCCCATACCCAAATCAATATAGATGGTGTCTGAGTTCTCTTCTTAGGCTAACTCTAGAATGTTCATGTTGAGTGGCTGAAGTTGTAGTGCCCTCTAGAGCTAACTCTAACTAAAGCTTATTTTATTCTATTAAAAGTCACATCCAGAGTGGAAAAGCAGGAACCAATTGAGAATTTCAAAATTGCCTCTATTCAAAAGACTTAACTGTTCTACAAATGACCAAAAAAACTCAACAAGTTAAAAACTATGATGCAATATGAAAATCCCAGAATTTGAATATAAGAGGAGACTTCAGTAGTCATCTAGTCTAATCTTATCTCTTTATAATAGAAGAAACTGAGGTACAGAGGAGGAAATTGATGAGTCCTTTGTTGTATGGGCAGACAGTAGAAGGTGAGGATTCAGATGCCATTGGGATGCCATCCCCATCCATCTAGATAAAATCATATTTATATGTCACTTTAGAGTTAACAATATGTTTCACTCACAATTTCCTGAGTTGGTTGGTAAAGTTATCATCTTCATTTAACCAATAAGAAAATGGAGGCTCATAAAAGTTTAGGAACTTGCCTATAATCAGTAAGTCTAGGAATCAGAATTCAAGCATAGATTCTCTGATTTCAAATTCAAGGTTTTTCAGGATTCCTTGCCCTCTCTAATCTCAGTTTCCTCATTTCTAAAATGGGGAAAATAAACCTTATGACTACCCCAAGGGTTGTTTTGGGGAAAGGGCTTTGCAAGCTTAAAAGAGACAAAATAATCATAGTCTTCTGGTTAAACCAGTGGTCATAGGCTCAAATAGAAACAGGTCATACTAACTTGTACATTAGGATCCTTCAAGGTCATATAATGATTTGATTTTGAAATATAATGTCATTTATGTTATATTTTTATTTATTTTTTAAATGAATTTTGTTAAATTCCTGAATACATTTTAATTTGATTTCAGGTTATAACTGAGACTGTTGCAGGCTACATGATAAACCAACTGCATGTTTTTGACTTCTCTGTGCTAAACTGCCTCTTAGTCTTCTTTTGTACAATTGAATCCCTACAGGTTTAAGAAATCATTCACTGCCAACAGTTGTGAAATTATATCTCTTCACTTTCTTGGTCTTCATTCTAAAACCTGTAAAATGGGAATTATGATACTTGCTCTTAGCAGGTATCATTGTCTATCTTGCAAGACTGTTGTGAGGATCTAGTGAGGTAAGGGATGTGAAAAGGCTTTCTGTAAACTGTACTTTACTATCTAGGAATGAGACCTGATTCATTATCTTAGTGCTTATATTTTAGTGTGAATTCTTCACCTGAGTTCCATGAATTTTTTTGTTTTCTAATACTTCAACAACTATATTTGACGTAATTGTTACCTTTGTAATTCTGTTTCTTTTAATTTTATGAATTTAAAAGCATTAATCTAAGAAGCAGTCTCCCTTAGGTTTCACCCTACCAATCTACATTATAAGCAGAATAATAACCATTGCTTTAGGATATAGAAGACACAAACCATACAGATTCTACATCTAATCAGACCTGGCCCTGTGTGATCAAGAAATTGAATCATTTGGTAGTTGGTGTCCTTGTCTCTCCTTTCTCAATCCCCTAGATCCCCCTTTTACAGACCTCTCAAAAGTATTTAGTTAACCACAAACAACATATTGGAATTTTGGCATCAATGAAATGGAGCTTTTGGGAATTTTTCAAGTTCCTTTTAAGTCAGAAACTAGGTACCTATAACATTTGTTTCTGTAGTATTTGATAATTCTGTTTAAATCAGTAAGTGTCTATCTTGTCTCTTGTACATAGAAGGCCTCAAAAATGAATGTTTGTATTTTAAGCCTTTAAGAATAAGGAGTTGGTTAACTTCCAATTTCTTTTCCCTACTCCTCCCTTCAAAAATAGGGACTTATTTTTCTATATTCAGGTTTTTAAGGATGATTTCTTTGAAGTGATAGCCACATGAATGTCCCCATTCTTTACAGAAATGCTTCTCTCAAAGAAAAAACCCTTCTAGATTGGGGACAGGGGCCTTGAGAAACAGCTGTCATTGTTAACTATCCTGGAGGAGAAGCTAAAGATGCCCAGGTCAAATCCACTCAGGACCCATTAGGATGAGACCCTGACCCAAGCAAAGAAGCAGGTAAATAACTGTCTAGCCTTCAGAGATTCACTTTGGAGAGGAATTATCACCCTGTCAGCTCCTTTGAACTCCCCTACACATTAGAAATAAGATGTGCTCAAACTGGACACAGATTACAGTCTGGCTTTTAATCTTCCTTGCTATGTCCCCCACTCTCTCAGTCTTTTCAACTGGATTCAACCTGTCAGCTGCATACCTTATTGGGAAAAAAGTCACAGCACTATATTGTTCAGGTGGGTATAGGCTATACTCTTTCATTAGGCAGAGGAAACGAAATTAAAAGTCACTTGGATATTTTTTACAGTCACAACATTTGATAAAACTCTCACCAGGGATGTTTTTAGGAAAGGCATGCCACTAAATTTTGAAAGTGCATTCATATCCATGCCAGAGAGACTGCTGCAGACCGTCTCTGAGGGCTCAGTTCATGCTTTGCAGAAAACTTACAGGAATCAAACCTGTCGCATTTAACCTGGAAAGCAGTCCTGGGTGGTGTTGCTGGAAGGGGACTTGGGTGACCTTCTGCAGGAGTCAGCCTCAAGGAAAGAGAGGAGAGAAAGGAAAGTCTGGAAGCCAATCCCCCAAAAGTAAAAAATAAAATAAAATAAAAACAGTGCATAGACACCTCACTAAAAAAAAAATACAGGGCTTAGAAACCATGTCTTTGGGGTCATAAATTCTAACAGTAGATGCACAAAGTCAGAAGAACTTTGGCTAAATTAGGATCAAGCAGAAGTAACTGTTTATCAGAATATGGAGTACAAGAATGTCAGGGGCAATTGGATTCTCCCAGAATGATGTCCTTTGCCCCGGTCCTTTGGAACTTAAGAACACAAGGCTAGCCATATATTACTAATCTCCTTAGTGGTATACAGCTTTTATAAGTGGGGATAGATCCAATCTACCAGTTCCCCATGCTTTACCCTTGTCTTTTAGATTCCATGTCATCTAATGGGTCATCTAATACTCCCAATAAAGAAGATCTATTTTTCCTGCTTCAAAGTCACTTTCCTGAATGATTAATGTATATGATAATGGTGGCGATGATGATGATGATGATGATGATGTGCTTTAAGGTTTGCAATGCACTCTATATCTATCTATATCACTAGCTATCTCTATCTTTTTTTAAATCTCATTTAATCCTCCAAACTGCCTTTTTAAGTAGGTCATATTATTATTATCCTCATTTCACAGATAACAAAGATTGAGGAAAAGTAGTGACTTTTCCAGGATCATGAAATTATTATGTGTCTTAGGTCTTCATACTTAGGTCTTCCTGATGACCCAGTTCAAGGAGCATTTTACTCATCTGACTTGTGCACTTTGGTGGGTCTTTACTCTGTATTAATAACACAGGAACTGAAATAAATACCTCCCACAAATGGCAGAAATGTTTTGGATGTCATCTCTGATGTGGGCACCAAAGTAAAATATGTAGGACAACATGGTATTTTTCCTTCATAAAACTGAGATCAAAGTTTTTCTTTTTTGGAGTGCTCTCTCTCTATTTGAGAAATGAAACTGGATTATACTCCTTCAAATGCAACATCAGAAACATATTTATACAGATCTTTGAGATTACAAAGAACTTCCAAATATTCACCCTTTATTTTATATTTGCTATCATCTTGTGAGGTAGTCAAGGCAAGGATTACTAATTCTATTTTTCAGGTGAAAAAAATGAGGTTCAGTGAAGTACAATGATTTGTCCAATGAGTAAGTGATGGAGGCTAAATATGTCATAGTCTCTGGACCCAAAATCCATTTCTCTTATTTCATAGTGTTTCTTACATGATTATATGTTCTTAGAATTTTGGTGAGTGGATACTTATTTGTTATGCATTAAAACAGGGCTAAGAGCATAGAAAGTACTCATGAAATACTTGTTGGGAGGATAGATAGATGATAATATTATTTTGATTGAAAACAATACATATTCTTTCATGGGTCCATTTAGGCTGCTTTCCCCATACAGAATCTGGAAAACATAAATGATGCTCATTTTTCTACAATCTTAATGATAATTTTGCCTGTATCTCTTTTCTAAGAAGTGAATAATATATGATACCTGAGATTTTTGGGGAAGCCTATATAAACTCAGGGTGCTGAAATCTCTTTTCAGTCCAGGCTTGTACTATCACGTTAGCTGACACGGCTCCTGAAATCCCTACTGACAGAGAGAGCGCCAGGAAGCCGACAGTGATGCCTGACTATTAAAGGAATCATTTCCTGCCAGGGCTTGTAATATGTTAGTGGTGATAATCTAATATTTCCATTGTTTTGTTATTTGTAGCCAGATTTGGATAAGCACTTCAGCAGAATGGTGGGGTAGGGGAGGGTAGCTCTTGCTGACTGAGGATGTGATGTGAAAACAAAACAAAGCAAAACCTTTGAATTTATATACAGTAGACCCAAGTGGGAGTCCAGTTCTCTTGCCTCCAAGGATTGTGACTTTGGCTAAGTCTCATCTCCTTCTTGAGTTTCTGTTTGCTCATCTGTAAAATAAGGGTAATATATCTGTTTGGCCTAACTCAGAAGTTCATGACCAGGTTCAAATGAAACAAGAGCTGTAACCAAGCTTTATAAACTGTAAAGCACCATACAAGGTCATCATCATTAGCACTTCTGCATGATTTTTATGGCACTCTGCAGGGTAATATTGAGGGGAAGGGAGAAAGAAGTAGGACAGAAACTACATTTCAGATAAAACAATTATACCTCTCTTCTCTACTTCATTACCATTTCTATTCTGTAATCATAAAGGACAACTAAAATTCAATTCACATTTTCATGCTAACAGACCTAAGATTTTGAAGACTGGAGTAGACACAATTCACAAAGCTATCAGCAATATATCTAGGATCAGCATTGTAAAGCACTTAAAACCTTCTGCTCTCCACCCCCACTTATCTTTCCAGTCTTATTACAAATTACTCCCTTTTAAGCACCATATTCCAGTCAAATTGAACTATTAAATTTTCCCGACATGCAAAATTCCATTTCCAACCACTGTATCTTTTCACACATGAGCTCTTATGTCTAGAACAAGCATATCTTCTTGGTTTCTGTCTATTAGAACCCTTAGATGCCCACTTCAGAGGTCATGACCTACACAAGGCCTACCTTATCGCTAGAAAGCTAGCTTCCTTAACTCTTGGACTTGAAGTTATCCTTAAGATAAAGTTTAAGGTTAGACCTTCTCAGGACTTTCCCTACTTAATTTAATTAGAAATCATATGTCTTCCTAAATATATATCTGAAGTTTCCCTTTTATAATTTCTTCAGAGGCATTAGAATTCCTTCATGTCCATAAAGCCCATGATTTTTTTCATCCTTTCCCTAAAGATAGTCATCTACTTTATTCCCAATTCTTTACTATTACAACAAGAACAACAAAAACTGCCTTGAATATTTGTATGCATAGAGACATTTTTCCATTTGATTTTGACACCTTTTACACATTTTAGGAACTTGTATAGAGTAGTTCTAAATTACTTTATAGAATGGTTAGATCAATTCAAAGCCTCCAGCAATGCTGCATTGCTATGCCTGTTCTCTCACAGTCCCTATATTAGTTATCATTTTCAATTTAGATAATATGATGGGTATGAGGAGGAATCAAAGTGTTTCAATTTACATTTCTTTTATTAGTAGTAAACTTTGAGGATTTTCAATATGGTTGTTGATAACCTGACATTTTCAATGAAAACTACATATTCATATCATTTGACTACTTATTTACTGGGAGAGGTCTCATTCTTTTTCTTAAATATGTATATCAATCCTTCATATATCTTACATATATCTTTTATCTATCAGTTAAAATTTTTGTGATTTATTTTTAATTTATTTAAGGCAATGGGGTTAAGTGACTTGCCCAAGGTCACACAGCTAGGCAATTATTTAAGTGTCTGAGGTCAGATTTGAACTCAGGTCCTCCTGACTCCAGGGCTGGTGCTCTATCCACTGTGCCACCTAGCTTCCCCTTATCAGTTAGAATTTTCAAAAACATTGATAACCAAGTTAATCTCCCAGCCCATGAGACATGGGTAGCCATAGAGAAAATGAAGAACCACATTGGCTAGCAGCTTGCTAAAACCAAATGTTCATGAACATACATAAATTCTAAATCTGGTATCCTTGAGGGAAAATTATTCCTGATATTTTGGGGTTCACAAAGAAGCAAGTCAGATAAAAGATGTTTTGAATTGTAGCTGAAAGCTTCCACTAAACACTGAAAAGAAGAAAGCCTTTTCACCCCATTCCTATAAAATCTCCTTCTTAATACCATGGTCCTCTTCGAAGACAAAGAATAAACAACAACTTTGACAAAATCAATTAAAGATAAAGAAATAGAAATAAAATATTTTTTCAGGAAATTAGGTAGAAATACAAGTGAGATTGAGATGAGATCAGACAAGTGCAATAGAAGACTGGAGTCGTCTGGAAAGGTAGAGAAAATTTGCAGCTAAAACAATCTTTACATTTAGTGAGAATTAAAAAAGGTCTACAGTTTCTTTCTCTTTCCTACATCCCCAGACCTCTATTCTGGGGAAAATTCCCTTTATCCTTCTGAACACTTCTCTTAATGTTCCCCATCTAACTCACAGTACCCCTCCTGGGAGGAGATTGGAAAAAAATGAAAGAATTCAGTTCAGATTTTTTTTTATTGCAGCCTAGTAGGCAAGGTTTTAAAGTCTATCTCTAATGAAGCATACAGCCATTACCATTGATTTGTATAATTCTATGAGTTTAGGAGGAAAGCAATCCATGAAGTAAAATGATAAAAAAAATACATCTTCAGTTATAAAAATTAAATTGGAGAGAGGGAGGAAGGGAGGAAAGACAAAGAAAGAGAATGAGAGAAAGGGAAAAGAGAGAAGAGAGAAGGACAGAGGGAGACAAAGAGGGAGGAAGAGTGATAATTTTTAGTATTTATAGATAGTCTTTAAACCTGGAGAGAAAACTAAGGAGGAAGTTAGTCTAAAAGATATGAGAGTGGTGGTCCCAAAGTATACTATTTTATTTATCCTATCATCAAAGGACCTCATGCTTTCATGCCTATTATCTTGTTTACCTGGACTTCTTACACAGGGAGACATGGGACATAATATTACAGTTCCCTAAAATAGACATAAGTTGTTTTCCACTGTAGAATTATAAATTTAGAATTGCAATGGACTCTAAAGATAATCTTATCAGATAGCTATCTTTTATAGATGAGAAAACTACGTCCCAGAGAAGGATGAAGTAAGTTGCCCTAAATCAGACAGGTTATTCATTCAGAAAGTATGGACAATACTAAACCTCATGTTACAAATCCATTTTCCATTTTATAGCCATAAGCAGGATACTTGCATGACTGTCCTACAACACTAGGTCCTTCCTGGAAGGAAAGCCCTCTCCTTTCCCTGGAAGCTATGCTATCTAGAGACTGGTGGACCTCATGTAGATTCCTGCTCCATGAACCAGTCTTTTCCCTAGCTACAGATTGAAATGACCACCAGTGAGAAAGCTTCTGAGGATTTCCATATGTCATGGCTTTTGGAGTGTGGAAGGAAATTCATTTCTTCCTTTCCCATCTACTTCTGCCTTTTGTTCTGCTCTTGGGGCTCCCCTCAGTTGGAGCTCAAATTTTTCTCTCAGAGTCCATTACTAGCAATTCAAATGATTTCCAGGAGAGACCAAGTGACAACCTGACACTGTTGAAACCTTTTTTTAAAAGTACTTTTCAATGAAAAATAACAAGAGAAAAAGATAATGAAATGTCTTGCATCTTGACTAAAAATATCAAACCCAAGACTGCAGAACAGAAAATCATGCACCAGCAGAACTCTATTCTAACTAATTAAAAGATTAAAATAGAACCTTCTCGCTGGGGGAGAAAGAAAAAAGAGCTCCTGCAATTAGCCCATGTGTATAAGCTTCCTAAATGGAGGAAAGAACATATATCAAGTCAGAAATTGTTCAGCAAAGCTGTGATACAATTAAAGTTGAATAATGTCATATAAACATCTAATGACAACAAATTGTTGATTATTTTCATTGGAGAACTCTAAGTTCCTTCGTGGTAGATTCCAAATTATAAGTTCCTCCATAACTGGTTTATACACTTAACCCAGTTAATTTTCCTCTATAGCTGCTATCTCTCCCAGATATTATCTAGGTTCTTGGACACAGCTAAAATTCCCCAGAATCCGGTTCCAGTTACCTAATTCTGGATTCCCTTTGATGTTCTCAAGTCAGATCTGAATAACCTTTTGAAACACAATGAAAGCAAAAATAAAACAAGTGTATCTTTTGTAATTAAAGGGTGATGATAGTGTACAAAAAATATCACATATGAAACTGGAATTTCAAAATTATTCAAGAGATGTCAAAGGCAGAATACAAATAGCTAATGGGGGGTTAGAAGAAAGAGGATAGGAATACCACATCTGACTGCCGTTGATGAGGGCAAGTCATTTGAGCAAGATAAAATATAATCTATGGTATTGGAAAATCAGAGAAATGTGTCTGAAAGGCTACCGAAGAATTAATGATTGACAAATATCCCATTTTTTAAAGGTGAGGGTTGCAACATATCTTTGGTTCCTAGTAAGATTGTAGAATACATGATTAAAAAGAAGTATAGAGAATATTTTAAAGGAAATAGTGATCAGAAAGTATCATCATACATTCATTAAGTATAATTTATGCCAGATTTTTTTGTTAAGGTTATCAGACTAATACATCAAAGGAATGATATGAATTAGGTTATGGGATAGATTTAGAAGGGTTTGAATGGTCAAACTAACAGAATTGTGATTGAGGTTTAATGACATCAAAGGAGTAATCTATGGGTATCCCAAACATGATCCTGGACTATTTAACATGCTTTTAACAATGACTTATGTAAACCTTTAATTAGTATGCTTATAAAGGTTGACAATGTCCCAATACTGAGAGGAAGGATTAACAAAATGGATGACATGCAAAAGCCAATATGCAAATAGATCTTGGCAGGTTAGACTAGTGCATTAAATCCATTAAGATGAAACCTAATAGGGATAAATGTAAAATTTTACTCTAAGATTCAAAAAATCAACTTAGCAGGGGGCAGCTAGGTGGTGCAGTGGAGAGAGCACCAGCTCCGGAGTCAGGAGTACTTGAGTTCAAATCTAGCCTCAGACACTTAATAATTACCTATCTGTATGGCCTGGGGCAAGTCACTTAACCCCATTGCCTGCCTTGCAAAAACCTAAAAAAATCAATTTAGCACTTAAAAAAATAAGGTATAGCTAGATTAAGTATCATTTTTAAAAATGCATTTTAACATTGTACAAGAACAAATCACAATGGACTATGGCAGTAAAGAATGCTAATGTGAACTTGGGCTACATTAATAAAGGAATGCAATGATAAATCTCAAACTCAATACTAGACAAATCATATCTCTATTAATGTATATAATTTTAGCATTCATGTTATTTTTAAAGTTATTGATAGGGAGCATGCAAAACATAGCAAAAAATTGAGCAAAGAGCTTCAATAGAATCTAATTCAAGGAATAATTTAGAAAAAGAATGTTTGGACTCCCCAAGTAAACACTTGAGTGATGCATAAGAGTTTTCTTTAAAGTTTTGAAGAATAAAGAATTAAAATTACTTTATTTGATTGGGGTGTATGTAATATCAAAGTAGTTGGAAAAGTTGGTGAGGCGAATTTAGGCTTTACGTGTGTGTATAACTTTTTCCTCATCTACTCCAGATGTTTTCAAGAGGAGAATCAGATGCTCTTTTCCAGCAGAATTCCTTCTTTCTTCCCTTTTCCTATCCCACAGGGAATTTTGTCCTGATTTTTAGGACTTGTGGGATAGCTGGTATGATTCAGCTCTAAATCCTTCCATCTTAAGGGATTTTGGGAAGTGAAGTCAAGAAACTTGGGTCAAATGGATCAAGTAAATCAAAGAGATGACTGAGAGAAGCTGATGTGAAAGATTTCTTACCATGTTGCCATTATGCATCTTTCATTTTTGAAGAGGACCTATGATATCTCAATGTCATGACTTGCATATGAATTGAAAGTGAGAAAGAATTGCATGAAGTCATCAGCCTCACCTACTCATCAAAGTCCAGTAGCAAGACAAAAATGAAGACAATTGGTGATGGCCCAAATCAATAAATGATCTTGGTGTTTTTGATGTCTAAGCTCGAATTGCTTCAAAGAGCCTATTTCAGTCACCTTCATGGTTATTGGAGGAAAAAATGTTCTCATCCACAGTTTCCACTGGGAGAAGACTTCCCCTGCTTGGGGTAGATATCTTTCTAACTCACTCATGGGTTTGAGACCTGTCAGTTACCCTCAATCTGGTTTAGCCTATCTGATGAAATAATTTTACTGGATTGTGGCCATTGTGCATGTTATAGCTTCTTTTCATAGAGGAACTTAGGAAAGTTTGTCAGTGTTTGCAAAGTAAATACGACAGATTTAGAATTCTGATATATGTTTCAAATATTGGTAATGGAAGCAAAAGAAGTGTGATGGTTGTTCATTTTTTTTTCCTACCACCCTTCCCCTTTCCTTTTCTTATTGAGGAAGGTAAGTCATTGCCACTGACAGGAGAAGGAATATTATCCTGACTAATATGCTTGCTCTCTTGTTTAAATGTTTGTTTTGCCTCTTAAGTTAGTAAAACATGTTATCAAAGCACCTGAATTACTCAATTCTATATTATTGTTCAAATGAACTGAAGAGGGACAGTTTCAGAGTCAGGGAGAAGAGATTTAAAATTGAGATATTTTGCCAGAACTAACTCTCTTGATGTTGGAAAAACATTTAATGATTAATTTTGTTTTAATTTGCCAGGGCAGAGAAAATATGTCACTAGGGTTCATCTAGTATATCATGACTAAAACAGCAACTGAGGCTGATACTGACCCAGATATCTGCTATATTTCCCTCCTCTTCCAACTCTTCAAATGGGTATTGAAGTATTTTTTCTTTTGCAAGGCAATGGGGTCAAGTCATTTGCCCAAGGTCACATAGATTTTTAATTATTAAGTTTTTGAGGCCGCATTTGAACTCAGGTCCTCCTGACACCAAGGCTGGTACTATATTCCCTGCACCACCTAACTGCCCCTTATATTCAAGTATAGTATTTGGAGAGAAATGAAAGCCTCCAAAAGATAGAACAATCCTTTAGATATCATCCTTTAGAAGGTGGAGTCTAATCATTGACAAGTTTAGTATTGTAACACTCTGCCATCATATAAAGGAAAAGTTGTCCTAACAATTAGAGGTGTCCAAAATCAAATTGGACTACCTTAGGTAATTTATTCTCCCTGTTTAGAAGTCTTCAAGTAAAAGTTCAGTATCTGCACTTTAAGATATAGTAGAGGTGATTCTTGCTCATCCTGAACAATTGATTATTGGGGTCCTTTGAAGTCTGAGATTCTATGATTCTATAACTCTCATGTCCTAAGAAAGCATCAAAATCAGCTTAAGCTGTGTAGCTGGTCAATTAAACTAATGGAGCCTTTTCCTCTTTGTTGGACCTCAGAACTAGCAGCAATAAAACTAGAATGTATCTGTTGCAATGTAGAGCAAAGATGTAGGGCAAATGTAAGGCATTTAGTTTTACTAATGCAGGATATATAGTATACAAAACAAATGTGAATATTTTTCGGGGGTAGAAAAATCAGGAGATCAGATTAGATGACTTCTATGGTTCCTTCACTAATAACATTACAGAAATCTACAGTTAATAAAATGATTACTTTTACCCCTCCTTGATAAAATTACAGTGGCTAAACGTTCTTAAAAAAGAATCAGGAGAGAAGTTCTGTTTTTATTGAAATAGTAGGTAATAATAATGCTTATCATCTAAAATTCAACATATTTCCTATTGATCTAATTCTGGCTTATCCTACAATGACCTTTATAATGTACAATTAACCAAGGCATACATTAGCAAACAGGAAACTTAATATAGGCTGCTCAAAGAGAGTTGATAAAGAGTAGCATCTTAAATATACATAATTAGAAAATAAGACATATAATTTCAACATTAACTTCTCAAAAGCTACTTTATGAAATCTCATTCTCCTCTCAGGACAGCCCCATTGTTTTTCAGTTGATCAATTTTGTCTTTATGACTTTTTTATGGAGTCTCTATATGAACACCAATCTGCTTCTCATATTAAAGCCTTAAATATAGATCACAGCATTTACATTTACCCCTCTTGGCCTGCAAGAAAAATCTAACTAAATCAATTTTAACAAGCCCCTTCTTCAGTTGTAAAGTGGCAATTAGTTCCCAGTGTTGTCACACACATTCCCGTAAGTAAAGCAAATTTCTTCCACCTAGCCTCATAGGTTTTTAATTCTGCCACCTTTATATTGTTACTCACTGATTCAGTTAAAATTTGTCTCTCCCTTTCCCCCACCCAAAGATTGTTGAATCATGCCCTGGTTAGTATTTGTATTATCTTTGCAAAGAAATGGCATGACATCTCTGGAAATATCTAGAACCAAGTTATCCTAATTACTGACATTTCTTTCTTCAATATAGACCCAGATTCTGCTGAGTCTTCTATCTTCCTTGATAATAAGGGCTAATTTCACAGAAAACCTAGTAAATATTTGTATGTTCAAGAAGCATTTCATCCACTCCCTCCCCCCACCATTTGATCCTGGCCTCTCTGCCTACTGTGATGTCTCCTCGGTAAGTTCTGTTTCAGTCTTCCGGTTCCCTAATTCCAGTCTCATTATATTATGCTAATCCCCATCTTACTGAATTTGTTGCCTATTAGACCACATGCTGAAATAATCAAAACCCCTCTGAGTCTGTGTCATTTTTTTCATCTCTTTACTGAATTTCTGTTCTTTATCTTCTCAGGCAACAGAATTTTAAAACAATTGGAAAGCTCTATTCTTATTCTATTTTTTCTAACTTGATTACTATAAAAATGGCAATAGCCATTGAAAACATTAGGTTCTCATTTGACAATTATGAGATATCAAAGATCCAGCCCTGCTTTGAAAGAAATCAGAGCAAAAGGAGTTGGTATCCAATGAAGTAGCTTTTAAAGTTGCCACAATTACTCAGTGAAATTATTTCCTTTTATTAAAGCAGATCTATTCCATTCATATTTTCACAAGAAAGCTTCTCTTTTTCACTAAAGACAAATGACATTAGAAACTTTGTTTATGTTTTAGGGAAAAGAAAGCAATAAATGGGAATAGCACTATTGTAAAGCAGATGGTGAAGTGGTCTTAGAGTTGGAAAGACCCAGGTAAAAATTCTACCTCTCAAACAGATAAGTTATATCATTATAATAATGATGATGTCATTTGACTTCTTAGAGTCCCCAAGGAACACTCTTTTCTGTTTGTTTTTGTACTTTTGTAAGGCAAGGAGGATAAATGACTTACCCAAGGTCACACAGTTAGTAATTATCAAGTGACTGAGTCCCAATTGCAACTCAGGTCCTACTGACTTCAGGGCTGTTATTCTATCCACTGAGTCACGTAGCTGGTCTGGAACACACTCCACTCTATAAGATATAGGTAAGTTGTTGATTAGCATATTTAAAAGAGTTTCCAAAGGGAGAGTTGTCAGTAATGAAGACATCTGGAATTTAAAATTACTATTTTTATTACTGTTATTGCTACTGCTACTGTTATTGACTAATTTAGATTCACAATACAGAAACTGCAATTTTCCACAATAATCTAAATTATTAAGGCATATACAAGAATATCAAATAGTATCCATTGATAGTTAACTATGTACAATTGATGATTCCACATCAAAGAGAATGAAAACTTTCCTTCAAAGCCTTAAATCAAAGTATTCATAGGTATTCCCAATCTAACTAACTTTTCAGCTTCTCCTTGCTTCTTAATTTTTTTAAGGTTGAATCAGACTGAATTTTTCTTTCCCACTACTTCCCTAAAGAAGAGTTAATATGCTAAACTAAAGGCCAGAAGCCAAGTGTCCATAGCATGGAGATGCCAGTGAAATGTCATTAAGCAAGGCTTGCTGGAGAAAAACATGAAGAAAAGGGTTACTCAGGTAATTGATGAAGTGCAACATAGAGCTACCTTGTACTTGAAGAAAGTCCATTTTAAGATCCTTTCTCCTTTTTAGGAGTCTATCTACTTAGAGGTGGCTGGGGGCACAGTAGATAGAGCATCAGCCCTGGAGTTAGGCGTATCTGAGTTCAAATCCTGCCTCAGACACTTAATAATTACCTAGTTGTGTGACCTTGGGCAAGCCACTTAACCCCATTTGCCTTGCCAAAAACCTAACAAAAAAAAAAAAGAAAAAAGAAATCTATCTACACCACAACAATATAGAATTGTATATTATTCATCAATCCTTGGGTCAGTCCTAGACCCCTGGGCTTCTGACTGAGTGTCACTAACCAGGCTCAGGTCTGCCATGGCCACCACTGCTGCTCCTTGGACATCTTTTTACCATATTAACATAAGCAAGGGCTCTCCCCACTCCAATAAACAACCCAAGCAGTGTTTATTAAGGACTGTGCAAACCACTAAGGACACAATTCATAAAAAGAAGATAGTCCTTTAGGGGAGCTTACCCTCTAATGGAGGGGAGAAGACAAAGCACAAAAGGAAGAAGGAAAGTGTTGGGGGTGGGAGGGGGAGTAGCCTTGTGGAAGACCAGGGGGTAAGTCTTATGTTTAGAACTGCGCTAAGATTTTGGGGACACTAACAAAATCTAGGGGAAGTTATCAGTGATGGAATGTGTGAATGAATGAAAATAAAAATATTTAGTGTTTGCTATACATGCAACAAGAACTGGGTATACAAATAAAGGATATCCTTGGGATACCCTGTATTTATATCCCCAGTTCTTAACACAGTGCCTACCAAAAATCAAGCATTTAATATTTTTATTTGTCCATTCATGCCTTCCATTAACAATAACTTTCTCCATATCTTTGTTCCATAGTTGCTTAATCTCAAAATTCCAGAAAAGTATTCTGTGAAATACAAGTGATTAACTTAATCACAAACTGGATGCTACTAAATATGTGAATTAGCACATTATGAAGAACTTAACAGTGGTTGAATTTTTTGTGATACAAATGGCTCATTTACAGAAATGTCAATGCTTTCCCCAGAACCCCTGCTATAAGAGTTATTCCTAAGGAAAAAAATACCCATGGTGAATCATTCTAGAACTCTGAGAAACTATAGACATAGCAGACTAATAAGGTAAGAAATTATGCAAACAAACTTTGGAAACTACACCATGAGTAGATTTTCAGAAAGAATAATAGAAAATTACTAGCCAATATATACTAAACAATCTTATATTTTCATTATAGTATATTATGGGCATGTTATTAAGCATGAATATACATATTCATTCAAAAATTAATCAATCAAAAATACTTCTTAAACATCTACTATCCTTTAGGCTACTACTACTGCTGCTGCTGTTTTTGTCTTAACCTAGGGTCTGGATCTCCAAATGGGCACATAAATTTCAAGGGAGTTGAAAAATGAAATAGGGAAAAAACATGTATTTTCTTTAACCTCTAATTGAAATTTAGCACTTCCACGAATTATGCATTATATATATATATATATATGTATATATATATATATATATATTCTGAAGTAGGGCTTCTCCAGACTGCCATATGGGTTCTTGATAATAAATAAATAAATAAATAAAGTTTAAGAACCCTGATTCGTTGATGTGCCAGGAACCATGCTGTTGAGAATAAAAATACTTTTGTAAAGTGAAAAAATAAGTGTTGAGAATAATTATTCAATGAATAAATCAATTCCTTCTTACAAGGATGTTCATTTTAATATTTATTGAGATCTGCCACATAGGCACAGGCATTGTGAAGAATACAAGGTTATCCAAGACACAATCACTGACCTCAAAGAGCTTCTAGCAAACTAAATGGATAAGACAAAATCACAAATAATTATGGATTGAATAATACACGATGCATGAACATAAGAGGTACAAACGAAGACCTATGGGTATTTAAAGAGAGTGGGATCCTTTCTGACTAGAAGGTGTAAAAAAAAAGAAAAATGAAAATAGTTATTTGAGTTAGATCTTGAAGGGTAGGTAAGTTTTTGATAGAGATATGGAAGCTATGGATTAGAGACATAAGATAAACTATGGACAAAGGCATTGAAAAAGAAAAGTACAGAATACATTGAAAAAAGAAAAGGTAGTCTAATTTGATTGGAACATAGGGGAGTGAAGTGAAATACTGGGGATGAGGGTTGGAAATATAGTTTGGGGCCAAGATTTGTAGAGCCTCGAACACTATCTTAAGTGGATTGAACTTTTTCTGTAAGCAATTGAGATTCATTGAGGGTTCTTAATCAGAGGAATGAAATGCTCTCTGATGTGCTATAGAAAGATTAATGCAGCAGTGGTATGTAGAATTGGAGGAGTGATACCAAGTGGAAATGGAAAGTAAAGATGTAAAGAAAGAATCAACTCAAAATAAATATGGGGGTTGAGGGAGATGATCGAATAAAAGATTACTCTGAAGCTTTATGCCCCATGTCCTTCAATAATTGTTTTAACTTCAATTTTAAAGCCTATTGAAGATGGGGGAGCATTTAATTTTGGATCTGGGAAAAGTAGATTTAAGGCACTAATAAGATATATAATTGGATATAGTAAGGAGAAAGGTGGAGCTTCATCTATATCCCTTTAAAACTTATTTATATTTATGAAAGCCATAAGTTAAAAAGACCAGAAATTTGAAGATGTCAAAGCAACCAGGCATGAAATATTAAAATGAGAATGTTCTAAAGACCCAAATCGATTATATGTTGAGCAGGCAATGGCCTCCACTTCTTCCCAAAGAAGATATAGTCTTATATATTGATCAGATACTAAACATAAGTGCTACAAGGCATGGTTTATAGGGTTCCATTAGTAATTAAAGAAAGAGAATGATGGCATGAAGCAAGGACTATTTTTCTTTGGGATTATATGTGACACATCATGTCATCATTGCATAATATGACACATGGACTCCATCTGTGGAACAGAAACAGAAATCTCATCTTTGTAGAATGAAATAAATTATGGACCATTTCTTTGTGGGATAGAATGAGGCAAGAGCCTGATCTTGGCTATATTTCAATTTCAGAAACACTCATTTATTTATTTATTCTTTTCCATTTATCTGTCATATAAGTGGGTTGAACTGGATTATGCCTAAGATTTCTTCTAGCTCTAAATTCTGTGATCTCTCATTGTGACTTTATACCCTCAGAGAAGTTGCAGAAAAATACAATTTATTGAATTGTCAGTAGCTGGTAATTGATTTGGGGCTAAATTTAATGACTTTTTTTAATAGTCTATCATTTCATTGAATTAACTTTTTTGCTTCAAATCAAGTAATTTATGTTGACAAAGATTCCCTAAAGTTATCATGAATCCTAAATAAAAACTAGGTCTACTTTGTGTAAGGATTTTGTTGAAAATATATATGTAAAGCAATGTAAGGCACTATTATAATGCCATTATCATCAGAGCACATTTCTATATAGCTTTAAGTTCTGCAAAGCACTTTTCTCACAATAATTTTGTTAAATAGATATTATTCCCCCATTTTACAGATGAGGAAAATGACTCATAAATGTTTAAATAATTTTCCATTAGTCACATAGTAGCATCAGAGCTGTACTTCAACATTAAGTATCCTTAGTCTTTGAACAGAATTCATTTCCCCACAATAATGTTAAAAAGAGTTGTGACCTGAGATATAAAAAGAGATATTCATAAATGACTTACAAAGAGAAAGAAAGTAAATAGATCTTTTAGATATTGTGTTTCTTTTTATAGGTGAACAGGGGTGGTCCAGAGTGGGAACATGATCTTTTCCTCCACAGAAAAATGTAAACTAACTTGACAAAAGGTAAACAGCCAAAGAAGCTCCAACTATCCCAACTTGCATGTGATCCCAAGTTATCCTGGTACTATGTGTTCTTTGTTCTGTTTCTATATAAGTGACTTGGCTTAGGGTTAGTGCAGATATCCATGATGTTACTCTGTCCTGCTGCCACCAGGACGAATGGCCTCTTGTGAGCAAACTTATCTAATTATCCCAATTAACCTATTAATTATTAAACCCTATTCTTAAAACCTATTAATAAACAATTTGATATGATCCTCCCTTTCTTTGGTTTCTTGCTATTTTCTCAGAGGAGTTTCCACCCTACAATTGGCATAACTAGGGCAGAACAAATCTGCCCCCTTGATCTATTTGGTGAAATAACCTACTCCCTTACAATAGGCTGTATTACTTTTGCTTGTGTGTGGTCCTTGGCTTCTCTCAAGACAAAACTACATAGATCAATGAATAGAATTCTAGTCGTTTTAGTCATCAAGACAAATTCAAATCCGGTTTCAGACACTTATGAATTTGGTTATCCTGGTACAGTCACTTGACTCAGCTTTAGTTACCTCATCTGTTAAATAATTATAGTACCTATCTCAATAACATTATTTAAGGATCAAAAGACATATCATATAAAGTGATGATATAAAGAGTCTGCTATTATTGTTATTTGTGTTAGCTATAGCAAGCTAGTGTTCTGTGCTTCAGGCTGCTAGATCAGTTAGTCTTAATCCATCTCCACTGTGTGATCTCTTAGAACAAAAGAGAGGACAGACAGCATGGTGGCAAAGGAATTAGAGAAAGCTTTATACAGATTAGCACCAAGAAGAAGCAAGGTAGGGAGATACAAATAGATGATCAGATTTATGTGGATAGATCAGTATTTATTTGCTTTTACCTGTGGGTTGAGTCATGCCAAGAATGTAACAACTCTAAGTAAAAGGCAAATGAACAAATTATGTAGTTCTATCGCTGAAAACCAACTCAAAACAAAAGCTAGTACAGGAGTTCCTATTTACTAAGCCTCCACCAAGCAAATAGCCATGGCAAATGAGCAGTTTGAAATGTGTTAGCCCAGCAAGAATCAGTCAAAAGTGCAATCAAAAAGAAGATAAATTGAGGATAGACTCATATTAAGTAAGGATGGAGAGTAAGAAGTTTGTGATGATCTGATATCAATATCAAATAACACTACATAAGCAAAAATTGCATCTCTGTCCTAAGATATCATCTTACTGGAAAAGTCACTTCAATACTCTTAAGTTAGAAGAGGGAATAAAATGTTTCTTGAAAAAAATATAAATGAGTGCATAAAAGAGGAAATGAAGAAAAAGAATGTCCACAGGCAATGGAAAATTATAACCTCTATCAGAAGGTTACATATCAGAAACAATATCATTATGTGAGAGGGAATCATCTCAGGAGGAAACACTTTCTTTTGTTGAGGGAAAGGTGATGTGAATACATAGATTCCATCAGATGAGAGCTCAACCAATCAGAGAAAGAAGACAATTAAAAGTGGTGGCTGAGGTTCACTAAGGCAGTCACATTATTGGCTTGACTTCAACAATTAAAAAGGGTGGCAGAAGGCGGTGGGGGGGTGGTAATGGGGAGGGTAAGGGAACTACTACTTTTCCTTAGCATGTATTTGGGAAGTAATGAAGAGTCTTCTGAGATGCATCAAACTGAATTACCATTACTCATTTCTGCTGATTTCACTTGGTGGGGAGGGAGGGAGGGAAGGGCAAACAATATCATCAGAGAGAATTTAGAAAGGTGTACTAAGCTTATGATGTCTTGCACTGAGAAAAGGAAGGAAGGAAGGAAGGAAGGAAGGAAGGAAGGAAGGAAGGAAGGAAGGAAGGAAGGAAGGAAGGAAGGAAGGAAGGAAGGAGGGAAGGAGCGTGGGAGGGAGGAAGGGAGGGAAGATAGGAGAGAAGAAGGGAGGGAGAGAGAGGGAAGAAGGAAGGGAGAGAAGGAAGAAGGGAGAGGGAGAGAGGGAGGAAGAAAGAAAATAACTTTGAATCCTTTCCCCTAGAAAGAAAAAATAAGTGATATAGTCAGAAATAACTGTAATGATTAATAATTAAATGAATGCATCCTCTAACAACAAAGCTTTTTGTTGATCCCTATCTGACCTCTTCCTTGTTAGTGTATTAAAAGATGCTTATATTCTAATCACCCTACTCTACTTGTTTCTAAGCATCTGTGACTCTCTTTGTGTTTGTAAGTATAAAATGTAGATGTAGATAGGTTATACTATCTCTTTTAATGAAGTCTGGGAGATCCTGAATTTTTCAAATTGCCAGATCACAATATTGATGTAATTTATGTATCCCCAAGACTCTAACCCCTATTTTGGGGAAGAGAATTTACATACCAATAGAGTGAATCCTGGCACAAACTGACCTTTGCAACCCTTTTAGGTCAACACAAATCATTCTAGAGTTCAGATACATGAACCTAAGTTACTATTATATGTTTGCCATCTTTTCCCAAGACCAAAATCCTGTGATCCAAGGGTCATGGAAAGTAAACACTATATGTCACTTGGATCTTTTTTACTGGAAGGGGTGGTTTGTAAAAAATCTCTTATAATTTTAGAAATGAATGTGACTGTGTTCTTTGAAATCTAGAATCAGATGAATAGATGCAATAGTTTCATTAAGATTGCTGATTGAAAGTAGAGGAATAAGAAAATAAGTCCAAATGGCAATTTGATTAAGAAGAACTAAAAAAGAGATTTAGATTTAGATTTCTGGATGTGGTTTAAGATATAATTATAATGGGCTCTTGGCAAAGGAAAAAATGTACCTAAATAAAGTTGATGAGATATCTATAATTTGTCTGGAGTCTTGAAAATTTGATCACAGGGATTCTAAGACAAGCAATGCAGGATGAAATTATTATGCGCTTCATAATGACAAAGGAAAAAAGTGAAATGACTGTATTTAGGATGAATGAATTCATGAATATCAACAGGGCAAATGCCTAGTCTTTTCGTCCAGTTCAGGGAAGGTATCAGAAGAATTCTGGGGCCAGGTTAATTATATAAGAGTGAGGCATGCTTGAAATACTCAACATTGACCCAGTCAGTTGCCTGCCAAGATTCATTCTACTGGTGTGTAAATTCTCTTCCCCAACATAGGGGTAAGAGTCTTAGAGACACATAAACTACAACAAAATTTTTACCTGGAAGCTTAAAAAGTTCAGGATCTCCTGGCCTGCATTAAAAGAGATAGTATAATCTATCTATATACACCCTTTTATAGTCAGACACATTTGTCCATTTCTGGGTGCTCCCCTTTAGGAAGAACATGTTAAAAACTGATATACTTCCATAACTAAATGACTCAGTTGACAAAAATACTAGAAAACATGTCATATGAAGAGAATTGACTCAGCCTGGAGAAGAAAAAATTTAAATGAATAGGAGAGCTATCTTCAAGTATAATAATAATAATAATAATAATAATAATAATAATAATAAACAAAAGCTGTTATATAAAAGCTGTTAATAACAGTTGGCATTTATATAATGTTTTAATGTTTGTGAAACACTTTCAATCTTTATCTCATTTTGTTCCTTGCAACATCCTGGAGGTAGATGCTTTTGTTCTCAATCAGTTGTTTAGTCATGACCTCATTTGGGGTTTTCCTGGTCACAATACTAGGGTAGTGTGCCATTTCCTTCTCCAACTCACTGCACAATAATTTATAATATATGCTTTTCTTGCCTCCCCAGGCATGGACTCTATTACGTGCCACTGTAGAAAGTATACTGAGGTAAACAGGATGAAGTGACTTACCCAAGGTCATACAGTTAGTGTCTGAGTTTAATTTTAACTGAGGTCTTCTTGTCTCCAGGTCCAGTGTTCTATCCACTGATAGATACCATTATCATCCTCATTATATAGCTAAGGAAACTAAGGAAGGCAAAGGTTAAGTGACTTGTCAAAGATAACAAAATTAGAAAGTATTTGAGGCCAAATTTAAAGTTAGGTCTTCTTGATTTCAGGTCTAATATTCTATCCACCATACAATATACTGACAGTTATGTAGTGAGATTAGAGTTATGCCTAGTGTCAGGAAAACAGAAATGGTGGCAATTGATAGAAGTTACAAAAACACATTTGGGACTGATTTAAAGGAAAACTTCCAAATTATTAAAACTATCAAAAAGAAGAGGGCATCTCCTGAAGTAGTGAACACCTCTTAAATGGATTCTTCTGAGAAGAAACTGGATGACCATTTATTTCTCTATGATATGGTTGAGGGGATACTGGAAATCCCCCTCAACACTTAAGTTTTTGATCCAATGAATAAAGTTTGATAAGCAGTAGGATCTATCAGATTAAAAAAAAATACAGATTTATTCATAACAAATACCTCCTATATTATCTATCTCCATTTTTTAAATTTCTCTTGCTCTCTAGAATCTTTTCAGGTCCATAGGCTCCATAGATCCTACAGTTAACCATTTAAAACATGTGATCTCATGTAGCATCATTTTACTTTTTTTATTTTTTTATTTCTATCAGTAATAATACAAATAAGTTCCTGCCTAGATACTATTATAAGACAATCTGTTGAAGAGGAAGATTAAATAAAGTCCATTTCTATATTGGTGTGACTCGCACCTCAATGAACAGGAGCTGTCACACCTCTAATTATGATGTGGCAGCTTACATTTTAGAAATAGGTGGTGGGCATGCAGAAAGAAGCAAACCAATCTAAACCTGATACCACCTGAATGTCAATGGGAAGAGGAAAAACAGCAAAGACACATGCATAGGAGCAGAGAAAAGAGAGAGGATTCTTGGGAGAATTTGAGCAACAACCACAGCAGGAAGTTAGAGGCAATAACATGAGCTTTAGTTCAGTGTGTTTTATGAAAACTTAATTCAATGTCATGAACTCAGTAGATATTAATTGAGAGTGATGATGAAAAGAATCCTGTAAGAAAGCAAAAATTAGTAGTTAAGAATACATATCCTGGGTTTCCATTATCATCTGAGTCTAGTACTCTGACCAACCTGCCCTGATAAACCAGTTGGCAAAATTAGTGATAATAATGAAATTAAAGCTCTAAGGGACATGGAACTTCATCCAAAAATAAAAGGGTGATGAATGGAAAATGATTTTTCAATACACCATCTGATCAATATGAATGCCAGTTTATAGATTTAGACTGTTCAGTGTCACCAGGAGTTTCTCAGAAGTTCATGAATTTGGTGTTTTAAGACTTGCTAAATTAAGTGAGTAATAAATTTTCCTTATTTCTTTCTTGACTCCTGTTTGGCAAACCAAATTGTTCTGAGACATGCTCAATTTTCTATGCCAAGACTTGCTATTACCTAAAGGAGAGAGAAGTTGGAGAAGGACATGACTTTCCAGGGGCTCATAGCACACTAACAGAAACTTTATATGGTGTCAGACAAGGCTGCTCATCAGCAGGTACCCATACCAAAGATCTTTAGTAGTTCTCTGGTATTTCAGGGTATTACTGCTAATTCAAATCTAAGTCCTTCCTCTTAGTGGCACCATTCACTGATCTGCTGAAATACATAAAAAGGTTTCTATTGAACACTGAATGTATGGGGGCACATTTAACATCCTGAAGGAACTATCTTGTTAAACCTTTATTACATGTAAAACTTACGATTTTTGAATGAATGAATGAACCATAGAACCTGAAAGCTGGAATCAAAGATGTCTCTATTTCCTCCCATCTTTGTTAGGACAAAAATTTACCACTAAGACCATTAGAGAAACCAGACTGTCTTCTATTTAAACCTGTCCATCTGTATCATGATGAGCCCCTAGGCATTAGAAAATCAAAAGGAAGGTCCTTCCCTTCAGTGAGGGAATAGTGTTTGCAGGGCTTGAAAAGCAGTTTCTTGTTCCCAGTTACAAGGTCTCCAAGAAAGGGATAGGAAGCTTCTACAAAAGACTAGGACAAGCCTGGGGCCTTCTGCATTTCATTAAACAAAACTGTCTTTTAGTCCAGGGAATCAGACAAAGGCAGTTAATTAGAAAATCATTTATGCCTTGATTAGGAGCCTCCCTTGCCTAAAAACATAACATTCCACTTGTATTAAACATGGCTAAAACAAGTAGAATGTAACTTTAGTACCCTTGTGTTGTCAATTATCCACCTAATCGGCTTATAATTGTAGTCATTGTACTGTAGTTTTCATAATAAGGAATGAGCCCTACACAGGCACTTCCCCCCACCATCCCCCAATGATTTTTGAAAGAGAGGGCTTTGTAAAGCATCTAATCAAATATAATTTTCTCTTTTCTCCTTATATGTGTAGACTAAATTCTATTAAAATCAAGTTTCAGTCTTTCCATAAATAGGAACTTGAGGACTCCCGATGAAACTTAGTGTTGTATGGCAAGCAGAGGGAAGGAGGTGGAGAAGCATTTTGTGGACTTATATAGACAGTCAACTGCCTGTATAGCTTTGACCTATCCAGGTTCTTTTCTATAAGTTTCCTTACGAACTGGTTACAGAATTATAGAATACAAATAAAAAGAGACTTCAGGAGCCATTCTAACCTACTTCATATATGAATGGAATTTTCACTAGTGGAAAAGTGGTCATCCAGGCTACAGACTTTCAAGGTACAGGAACTTGGTACCTACCTAAACAGCCCATTGACTTTTGGGGTATTTCTAATTGTTAGGAAGTTGTTTGTTGTCACTGTTTAATTTCCTGATGTCTAGTCTAAATTTTCCTTTTTTGAAACCTTTATCCATTGTTCATGTTGCCCTCTGGGGCCAAAAAGAACAAATATTATACTTCTTTATTCTTTGCATATTATCTATGCCTTCAACTGATTCCACTCTTAAGAGAAATGAAAAAGAAATCACACAAAAAATAATGATCCAACAAAACTAATTCCCTCAATGGTCATGTCCAAATATACATATTTCATTTTGAACATTGTCTCCACCTACCTCTCTGGTAGGAGACAGGAGATTTTGTCTTATCTTCAATTCTCTGTACTTATGTTTCATCATTATATTAATTAGTATTCTTAAGTTTTTCCAAAGTTCTTTTTTCTTTGTAATGTCTTTGAATTTGTTTAAATTATTCTTCTAGTTCTGCCCATTTCATTCTGTATCAGATCACAAAGGTTTTCCCAATTTCCTTTAAAAATGCCTCTTTAGTCACTTGCAATGACACATTAATATCTATTCCATTTACATATCACAATTTATTTAGTTCTCCAAAGGGTAGGAAGCCCTTTAGTTTCCAATTTATTGCTATTATGAAACAGTTTACTATAACTATATTTGTAAATATGGAGCCTTTTTCTCTTTCACTGATCTTTTTGTAGTATAGACCTAATAGTAGTTTAGCTGGTTCAGAGGTTATGGACAACTTAGTAACTTTTGGAACATAGTTTCAAATTGTCCTCCAGAATCACTAAGATTATTTCACAATTCCACCAACAATACATTATTGCCTAGTCCTTTTTCTACATTTCAGTCCTTCATATCTCATCATGTTCCCCTGAATCTTCTTTGGTTGAGGCTAAACATGTCCAGTTTCTTCAACCAAACTTTGAATGAAACTCAAGGTTCTTCAACATACTAGATGCCTTCCCCAACACTCTCCAACTTATTAATCCCTTTCTTACATTGTAACCAGAATCAAACAATATTTCCAACAAACTTTGAAAAGAGAAGAGTGACAGATCCCCTTGTAGATTTTTCTGAGTCTTATCTCTATTCAGGAAGAGTAAGACCAACCCCATGATGGGACTTTTCACATGTTGTCTTCCTCCATTACATTGTAAGCTCCTTGAGACCGAGGGCTATCTTTATTTCCTATTTATATCTCCATCTTTTAGGACAGTGGCTGGCACATGGTAGTCTTTTGAAAAGTGTTTAGGGAAGAAGAATCCAGGTGCTGATCAACTTTGCTCTCTGCTTCATCTTATGGGATATCAAAGGATAGTCAGCAAAAACACCCAGTGAGTCTTTCTAGGTGGCAAGACTCCATCTACCATTATGTAGATGATGGGTACAGATAGTACAAGTAGTTTGCATTTGTATAACACAATTTTCAAAAATGTTTTCTCGCAACAGTCATATGAAGTAAGAAATGGAAGCATTCTTAATTTCATTTTAGTGGCATGGGCCCTGATATATAATGAATCAAATCTAGTACATGTTTAAGTCAAGAAATAAGTCTAAATCTTTTAACTTCCTAATTCAGGGCTCTTTTCACTGTACATATATATAAATATATATATATATATATATATATATATATATTACAAAAATGTTTAATATATTTGCAATAGTCTATAAATTTCTTTATTATTTCATGACCATAAAACCTTTATAAGATAGCTAAAAGGAGCAAATACTGGATCAGAAGATCATAGATTTAAAGAGAGAAGACGTTTTAGAGAAACCTTTGAACCCACTCCATTTTACAGAATAAAAAACAACAACAACTGAGGCACAGAGAAGTTTAAGTGTCAGGAACTTTCAGCTCCTAAATTACTGAGATAAAAAGTCTTTCTGAATCCAAATCCATTATCTACATGCTGTGCAAAGTTGTTCAAAGTATGTCTACAAAATTATCTGCAATATCAAAAAGGTCTCAGCTCAATTCAATTTAATAAACATTTGTTAAGCACCTACTTTGAGTCAGACCTTTTACTAATACTGAGACAAAATTCAATTCAATGATAACTTAAATACCTACTATATGGCAAACACTGTATTTTTTTTAGTTTTGGGGTTTTTTTTACAAGGCTATGGGGTTAAGTGGCTTGCCCAAGGCCACATAACTAGGTAATTATTAAGTGTCTGAGGCCAGATTCGAACTTAGGTACTCCTGACTCCAGGGCTGGTGCTCTATCCATTGTGCCACCTAGCCACCTCTGCAAACACTGTAAGCACTAAGTTCATTCAACTATTTTATTTTTTTCTTCATGTATAGCTATTGGGTCATGTATGTAATCCCAGTGAATTAACTCCAAGGAATATCCAATGTCTATGCCTTTTGTGAGGAAAGCATACAGTACTGAAGTCAGAGAGAATTGATAACTTCAGGTGAGGGGGAAGCAGTAGGAACAGATGAACTCTTATAAATAAAAATTATGTTTCTGTTCAACTGTCTTAGGGAAGGATTTAAAAAACAGATGGAGAATATAAACAAGATTGTAAGTAATAAATAGATGAAATTGTCTCAAAATATTATGCAACATTTTTTCAGAGATGGCCCTGAAGCATCAAAGATACTTTAAGTTGCAGTAATCAAATCAATGCAATTTGCACAGTACTCCACATTATTATTATTTCAGTAATGAGGAATACTTTACAGAGATTGGCTCTGCAATTCAAAAACTGCAAGGCAGATGGTCATCATAATTCTAAGAACATCATCAGTTAATTTTTGCCTCAGCATCTTTCAGATGTAACAGATTAGACATCTTTTCATCATGTAAGTTTGAATGGAAGAGGTGTTTGCTGGAGGGATTTCATTGTTGTTATTTTAATTCATCAGAAGTTTCTTTTCTTAGAAGAATTCAGTGATCTCTTAGAAATGGAAGGAGGGAAAGGATTGTGGTTATTGTTTGCCTAGATTGTTTGGAGAAAATTATAGTGCCTCATTTGCATTTTTGCTGCCTTATTAGTGATTGTTTGGCTGGTGATTTTAGACATAAATAAGAGTTCAATGGGCATTGATTTGAAATTACCAAAATACAGAAGCCTACAGGGATTAGACAAAGAGCTTGATCCAATGTATTTCCTGGCACATGATTCATCCCTTGGCCATTCCCTCTTATCTTCCCATAGTTTCTGAGAACCAGAGTCCATTATCACTGCCAATATTTTTTTTGAGTATAATTTATCTCTATCTCTAGATACCATTATGATCTTTTCCCCTCCTTTAATATGCACATTAGACTTTGCAGAAGAAATGAACTCATTTAGGTCATATTACTTGCTAGCTGTTCCCTATATTTGACAATCCCTTCCCTCTCTGTTCTGTCTTCCTCTGCTGGCTTTCAAAGCAATTCTTTCCTCTCCTGATTCTAAAATCCAATGAATTCAATTTGACTAACACTTAGTAAGAATTTGTTACGTGCAAGGAGCCAGTATCAGTTTTGGGGATAGAAATGAAAAATTAGACAGTCTCTGTCCTTAAGCAGCTTACATTTTGGAGGGGGGGCATTAAACAAGTTAAGTTGATATTCCCAAATATTCTTCTACCACTCTCCTACTGAAAAAAATCTTTCAGTGATGTCCTTGTATAAAATACAAAATTCTTAGTCTTGCAATTAAAGCCTTAGTGAAAATAATTTCACTATATATTTCCACTCTTATGTCATGTCATTCTCCTTCAGGGCAAAGGCAGAAATACTGTAATTAGAGTCAAGAGCCCTCAGTAATATGAGGGAGCCGGACTGGATTTCTAAATTCAATTTTCAAATTTCTTAATTTCAGTTCTAGATGTTTTCATTCACTCCTGCCCTACCTAATGAGAAAGCAAGAAAAGCAAATCCCACTATAAACAGTTACAGACAAAAAAAAATCAGATTTCTTCATTAGTCATGTTCCAAGTAAAAAAATAAAAACAAGAAAAAGAATGAAATGGAACAAAATATGTTTCAATATGCATTCAGCATCAGTCAGTTCTCTTTCTGGAGATGGACAGTATTTGTTATCAAGAGGTTTTTTTTTAATTTTGGTTGATCATTGGGTTAATCAGAATTATTAAGTTGGACTACATTTCTAATGCCTTTTTTTTACCTAATGTTGTTAAATTAGAAAAACATTTCATTTGACTCAGACTTGCCCCATTTAAGTTTGGTATTTCATTTCCTATTCTGTCTTACCAATCAAGTTTTTGATACAATCCTTCCTCATCTTCACCCTATAGGATCCCTAGCTTCCTTCAAAGCATGTTTCAGCTTCCCCTTCTACACCAGAGTTTTCCAGGCTTCCTTAATTGTCAGTACAGTACTCCATCCAAGGAACTGCCAGAGTTAGCTCCTGCAGGCTCTGGAAAGTTAATTATTAAATTTTCAGTGTAAGCATTTACATTTTGGGAATTTGGCAATTGTTATAAATTAGGGCTTGATTTATTTAGTTTTTGTTGATTGTCAAGACTTATGAAAGTGTTGAGAAAATGTTAATAATGCAGATGAAATTTGAAAGTATGTCCTGATTTTCAGAGAGCTATTTGTTAAATATTTAGTAGCACACAAATTATTTTGCATTATTTTCTGTAATTTTCATATTTGCCAATATGCGTACATGATATATGTTCCCCAGGAGAATGGAAGCTCCCCAAGGGCAAGGACTGTTTCATCTTTCTTTAGAAGCTCTAGCACCTATCCCACCCAGTACCTTCTATAGGTTAACTGAATAGCATTTCATGAAATTTCACTCAGAAAGAAGAAGTGCTTTGAGAGCTTGAAGGAATGCCAGAAACCAAATTATTCATGCTTTTTCTTTTCAGTTCAGGATAGTGGCTAGAGATGTGAACTTTGACTCTCTAAGTGGAGATGGCAAATGAGTGTCGGGCATTGCTGTAGCTCTTAGAATAATATATCACTATTTGCACAATAAGAATTTTCTTTTCAATGCTTTGTACTGTAAAACAATATTACCTGAACCTCTCCAATATCATAAAATCATTCTTCAATAATATGTTCTGGGAGGGAAGATATTTCAGTGAGACATCTTTGGTATATTAATAAAGAATCCTGGGCCTGAAGATTTAGGAAAGTCAAGCAATCAATGGGTTTTATAGCTCATAATAGATGAGTTCATTCTTCATTTCAGCAACCTGAGTAGCTAAAAGCTTTTGATAATTTTCTCATTATAAACTACAGTTGTTTAAAGACAAACTGTTTTCAAAAATAAACCAAGCAAGGTCTTAAATTATAGTACTATTGGTTCCCTCTTATAACTTCATTTCAGTGCCTCTCTCTCCAATGCAGTCTTTGGCTTCATAGAATATTCATTTTATATGCCTGGACACTCAATCCAACAATAAAAAATCTGCATGATTAAACAGAATATATTATTCTGCCTTTCTCTTATTTGCATACTAAATCAAAACTACACTCTGGGTTCTTGAGTGTGAATTGAAGTATCCTAAAAGATGTTCTTTTCCTTCCCCTTTTTCTTCCTTTCTTAGAATAATTAAAAATGGGATCAAAGATAGTAGATTTTAATTCATGGAGAGCAAAGATGGCAAGCCAAATGGATCTTTAGAGAAAACATGACTGCCCTGCATAAAATAAATTTGTCACATAGACTCCCAAAGTATGTCAAACAATTGATTCAGTTATTTGGCCTATAGGGCAGATTAGGTTCTATTTGTTTGGCTGATTTACTGATTGATCACTGCATCAACTGTTATTTTTAGATTCAGGTCTATAGGGCCAACTCATACCATGTTGATCTTCTCTTGGATCAGTGCTTCTTCTAATACTGGTATAAGTGGGATTCTAATGCAATGTAGTTTAGAGTAGGACTACTTCAAGTATAATGGGTCAAAAAGCACATTTAAGTCATGAAAACACTGATCAATTATTTCTACTTGTGGGCAATTTGATCTGAATAGGTGTTCTATTTCAAGGTAGTATATGTGAAGATAGCTTTGAAATTATTTAAAATAAGGTAAAATCATAAGCAACAATGCATTGCTATTAACATCAAAAATAACTGCATTTCTTTATGGACTTCAGGGGTGTTTTTCAATAAAATCTGTACAGGGTGCAGGATAGAGTATAAAGGAATCTAGTGATTTGCAATTTGTTTTTTCTTAAATAATATTCCATTTCTAGACCCCTTCCTACCTTTCCCTTGTTACTTGGAAAATAATTCTTTGGCACCTCAGACATCTTTCAAGCAAGCAAAGATATACCTTGATGTATGATAAAATGAACCTTGATAAATAGCCAAAAAGTCTCAAGATGGGTCAGTTCTTTTCTGGGTTGAATGACAATAGCTTTTGGTTTACTTTCTCTTTTCTTTATATTCTTTTAACACTCTCACTAGCAGCTTGCACTCACCAGAAGAAATCAACACAATGATTAATGCTGACCTTTTGGAATATGATTTTCTGTCATTAACATGATGAAACCAGCAGCAGCAAAATGATAACTGTTATAAAAATTCTCTGCTCAGCTCCATTTCTGTAGTTTTTAATATACTATTACAACTGGAATTTGGTCATTTCCTCAGAAAATTGACTCTTCTGCGATACTGCTTTCTTGTATTGTTGCTCTAACTAATATTCAGTCCAACAGTGTCGCCAGGCAGGCCCCAAAGATTGTCTCACAAAAGCTCAACATGAATAAGAAAAGCTCTGCTCCAAGACATTAAAGATAATATTGATTTAAGGTATTTCAGCAATACAAACACTTTGTTCATAATTTTTGCCTCAAAAAACAAGATAAAATAATTAACCTGAACAATGTAAATAAGATGTTTTCATCCCTTTCCCTCTCTACCATTTAGTAGTATTCAGTCTGTGTAGCAAAAAGTAATCCATGAATATTCATTTCTATGGGAGTATATTCAGGAACCAATTTAAGAGAATCCATATTCAGTACTATAAGAATAGTCTTCTATAAGTTGATCTAAAATCTATCATTGGATACTCTGCCAACAGGCTAACCCTTTCCTGTATCATTTCACACTTAGATGCTTATGGTGGCTTTGTGGCTAGGTTCCTGTTTTTACCTGTTTCCCCAAAACCTACAAGTTTCCCTTAATGAATTTCCTTTCTATTGCTTTCACCCATGTATGTCCAATTGCTCCCTGTTCTCTTCTTTATCTATCTTTCTTATAAGGAAGGTTTTGCCTCTTTTGTCTCCAGTAGTCACAGGAAGACCACAGTGAATTCTTATTCAAATTGTGGTAACTTGCCTTCATGCAAGTGGCACAATGAATACAATGCCAGGTCTGGATTTAGAAAGGCTCACCTTCCTAAATTCCAATCTGACCTCAGACACTTACTAGCTATGTGACCCTGAGAAAGTCACTTAACCCAGCTTGTTTCAACTTCCTCATCTGTAAATGAACTGGAGAAAGAAATAGAAAATCAATCCTATCTTTGCCAAAGAAAACCCCAAATGGGAGCATGGAGAATCAGACACAACTGAATTGAAACAGCAACAACTCTTTCTCCAAGAAAGACTGCTCTGTTTAGTAAAGTTCCTCCAGTCTTCCACTACAAGGACAACCTTAGCCTTATCTACTTAAAAAGTACTTAGAAATAACAAAATTATGAAAATCATAAACATGTAAATAGAATGACAAAATTAATGCAACACATGAAAATGTGCGAGATATAACTAAAACACTCCTGTGAGGCAAACTTAAATTCTTGAAAATGTATTAACGAAGGGGAAATTACAGGATTAATAAGTTTCATTTATAGTTTAAATATTTGAAATTTAGTAAATTCGTATGTAAAAAACAAGTCCACAACCAGAGCTCATGAAAATTAAAGGACAAATGAACAAAATAAAAAGGTTTTTTTAAAGGGAAAGAATAAGAAAATATAAGATCTTGTTTGCTGCTGCTGCTATGGTGATTTTGTAAATACCAGTAAATGGATAAATCAATAGCAAATTTAGTCAAAAAAGAGGCAAGAAATCCAAATTTCAAGAATCAAAAAGAAATAAAAGATGAGGAAGAGAGAAGAAATAACAAGATAACAGTGATTATTACCCAGATGAATATTTTTTTAATTTATTAAGATGGGTGAATATCAGAAAATGTAAACTGCATCAAATAAAAAGGAGGAAAAAATAGCATCAAAAAACTGATAGCAGAAAGATAAGTTAAACAGGTCATTAATGTGCTTCCTCTTGTTAAACATAATGGGACCAGATGGATTTATAAGTGAATTTCATGACACATATAAGAACAAATAATTCATATGATATGTTAACTATTTTTAGAAAATGAGAAAATAGGATAGTGTCCTTGATTCTTTTCTACATGAAAAATATGGTTCTGAACCCCAAGCCATGGGAGGATAAAGTAGAAAAAGAAAGCTGTAAGCCAATATAATTAATTTCAATGTATGGCTATTAAATGAAATATTGGCAAATGGCATGGTAATATTTATTCAAGCAATTGACATAGTACAGCTATCATAAAATATAATTAAATAAATCAGAACTGAAGGCTTAGATAAAATATAATTTTAACTTACTAATGTTTGTAAACCAATAAAATTATAGCAATGAAAATTATTGAACATGATAAAAATCATAAATCCATATTAAAGTTAGCATTATGTATAATAAATATAAATAAGCATAGGCCTACTGATAGGCTCAAAGTATTTCTACCTATTCTTTTCATTAGTATTAAACAGCTATAGAAATGCTATCTAAATCCATGTGTGAAATTTTTTTAGAGAAATAAGTATTGATAGATATTTTTGATTTCAAAATGGTTTACATAGAATACCTGAGTTTTCACAAATGAATAGTAATTATGATATAATATAGTTATTATATAATTATATTCATATTATTTTATTATATAATTATTATGCTATATAATAATCATAACTAACAAATAGCTATAACAAATTATATCATTATTGAGATGAGTTAGAATTATAAACCACTTAGGCACTTGACACATATTAAGTACTATTTAAATGTTAGCTATAACTATCAATTATTATCATTATTGCTAGATAAAATATCTTATTCTTGATATTGTTTTTGGTCATGTCTGACTCAAAATAATACCATTGGGATTTTTCTTGGCAAAGATACTAGAGTGGTTTGCTATTTGCTTCTTCAGCTTATTTTACAGCTGAAGAACTGAGGCAAACAGGTTAAGTGGTTTACCCAAGGTGACACAGCTAGTAATTGTCTGAGGTCATATTTGAACTTAGGTCTTCCTGAGTCCAAGTCAAGCACTCTATCCACAGTGCCACCTAGCTGCTTATTACTTAAAACCAAAAATTCATACAAAGAGGAAAACTTATAAAAATATGAAGCACCAATGAATTAATAGTCTAAATGAAAACAGATATATATGTATATATATATATATATATATATATATATATATATACAAGTGTTTATAAATGTAAATATAGGAGTAACTAGAGAGTCAGCATTTTATAGCAAGTTGAAAACTGATTTCATTTTCAGGTAAAGTTTTTTTCAAATTATCTCTAACAAATCCAAGTTGTATACAAGTAACTTGAAGTTAGTTAAAAAAGAGAAGGCACTAGATTTAAGGTGAGTTGCAAAAGGTTTCTTTATAAAATGGGGTGGGAGGTAGGGAGACAGAGTGGAAGAAGAGGAAGAGGAAGGGGAGGGAAAAGCAAAGGGACCAGGAGAGGATAATGGGAGAAAGAGAAAGAGGAGAAGGAGAAGGAGAAGGGAGGGAAGGAGGAGGCAGCCTAGGCTGTGGCAGGAGTGCCAGCAGCAGCTGGGGTGCCCGGGGTTCTTGGCCCACAGCCTTGCAGTGGGCAGAACTACCTACTGCCCCAAAGGGAGGGGAAAGTCCGGGGAAAGATACACTTGAAATTAAGAGAGAATTGGTTGTATTTAGTACTTAAGCTTAGAATGTAAAGTCAATGAGGGTAGATAACATATATAAACTAAACTTTTAATTTTTCTCACTAGGATTCTACAGAATATTGGCACTCAGTAAATTTTTATTGAATAAATGAGTGAATATTGAATAAAAGGAAATGTCCCCACAAACCCAAATTACATTTTTAACTGTTCTTAATAAATGTGACTTTACTCTCATCCCTTAAATTCAATTCAGCAATTATTTGTTAAGTGTATTATGCTCATGACATCAAGTAAAAGGTGTGGGTGATCATTTCTCTGTCTTGTATGACTATGATAACCCATCTTACATTTCAAGTGCCTGTTTTTAAAGAAGTGAGATTAAGCAACCAAGCAAACCCCTTTTTGATTTTGAATTTAATTATTCCTTGTATACTGAAACTCCAATATTGAACTAATTAGAGCTTGCCTGAAAAAAGTTTAATAAATACAATAAATAAATCTATAAATACAATAAAAGAATTTTCCCTCTTAGATACTTTTCTATTTTATATTATTACAATAATCTTGTTATAAGAGCAAATATAAACCCCCCTTCCCCCCCCAGAAGATGAGAAACTTCAAAAATAGTGAGAGAGAAAAAAAATTGTACTTCAGTCTGTGTTCAGATTTCAATGTCTCTGTCTCTAGGGTGAGTTTCCTTCTTTATCATGAGTCCACCAGAGAAGTTGCTTCAATATTTCTCCCATTGCTATTATAAGCTATATTTACCTTCACTCTATTCCTCTCCACTCTCATTTATTCTATTCTCTCTCTCCTTTCATCCTGTCCCTATCCAAAAGTGTGTTGTATCTAAGTACCTTCTCCCACAATCTTCCCTCTCTTCTATCACCTATTACCCTGTACTTCCCCCCATTCTCCATTATCCCATCCCTTTCTTCTCATTTTTCTCTAGGGTAAGATAGGTTTCTATACCCTATTATGTGTGCATATTATTTCTTCTCTGAGCTATTTCTGATGAGAACGACGGCTGACTCATTCCCCCTCTCTTCCCCCATTCTACTCCATTGAATAATGTTTTCCTTGATTTTTTTTAGGTTTTTGCAAGGTAAATGGGGTTAAGTGGCTTGACCAAGGCTACATGGCTAGGTAATTATTAAGTGTCTGAGACTGGATTTGAACCCAGGTATTCCTGACTCCAGAGTCAGTGCTTTATCCACTGGGCCACCTAGCTGCCCCCTTTTGTCTTGATTCTTATGTGAAATATCTTAGCCCCTTTTTCCTCTCCTTTCTCTTCCTCCTAGTACTTTCCTTTATCACCCATTGGCTCCATCTTTTTTACTATATTATACCATTATACCTTCCTGTGCCCTGTCTATATATGCTTCTTCTAACAGCTCTTGTAAATGAGAAAGTTCATATGAGTTATCAATATTTTCTTTCCATGCATGAATACAAACAGTTCAATATCATTAAGTTCCTCATAGGTAGTCCTTCCCATCCACCCCCTCTATGGTTCACCAGAGTCCTGTACTTGAAAATCAAACTTTCTATTCAGCTCTGGTTGTTTCAATAGGAAAGTTTGAAAGTCCCCTGTTTCATTTAAAGTTCATCTTTTCCCCTGAAAAAGGATGTTCAGTTTTGCTGGGTGGTTGATTTTTGGTTGTAAACCAATCTCTTTTGCCTTCCAGAATATCATATTACAGTCCCTACAAGCCCTTGATGTACATGCTGCCAGATCCTGTGTAATCCTGACTATAGAGCCACAGTAGTTAATTTTTTTGTTTCTGGCAGCTTTTAGTATTTTCTCTTTGATTTGGGAGATTTGGAAATTGGCTATAATATTCCTGGAAGTTTTTCTTTTGGGATCTCTTTCAGGAGGTAATCAGTGAATTCCCTCAATTTCTATTTTACCCTCTGCTTCTAGGATCCCAGGACAATTTGCTGTATTATTTCTTGAAAAATGAAGTCTAGACTCTTTTCCTGGTTATGACTTTCAGGAAGCCCAATATTTTTTTTAATTATTTCTTCTGTTTGCAAGGTCAGTTTTTTTTTCAATGAGATATTTCATATTTTCTTCTAATTTTTGAATCTTTTGGAAGAGTTTTATTTCTTCCTGATTTCTCACAAAGTCATCCGCTTCCTTGAGTTCCATTCTGCATTTGAAGGAGGTATTTTCTTCAGAGAGCTTTTATATCTCCTTTTCCAGGTGACCAGTTCTGCCTTTTAAGGCATTCTTCTCATTTGCCTTTTATTTTGCCTTTTCCATTTGACCTAAACTGGTTTTTAACATTTTCTACAGTATTTTTTGTATTTCTTTCATCAAACTGCTGATGTGGTTTTCATGATTTATCTACATCTCTCTCATTTTTCCACCCAATTTTTCCTCCACCTCCTTTAACTGCTTTTCAAAGTCTTTTTTGAACTCATTCATAGCCTGAGCCCATTTTCTATTTCTCTTAGAGGCTTTGGATACAGAACCTTTGAGGTTTTGTCTTCTGAATCTTCCATGGGACCAAAGTAATTTTCTATGGTCATATTCATCTTTTTCTTTTGTTTGCTCCTTTCCTCAGTCTATGACTAATTTACTGCACTTCCAAGGCTTTGGGGGTTTTGGGGACACCCCACTGGGACCTTTATTCCTTCAAGGTCTTATGCTCTCTTGCCTGTGCTTTGATATGTAGATGACCACCTCTTCTGCCCTGGAGCTGTGAGGAAGATCCCTGCTTGGCTCCCTTAGTATGGAAGCCCAAACAGCAACCTGGATCTGAGTGTGGGGAAACAATGTAGTCCTGCTCCAAGGAGAGCAGAGAGATTTCTTCAATCTCCCCCTATCCCCTTATCATCTGTGGGCTGCACTCTGGAGGTGCAGGCTGGTTTCCCTGATTCTCTCTGCAGGTTCTCACCACAGGACTGTTCTGAGGCCAGGGCTCCTGCACTCTGGTGCAGTAGAGTTCTCTTACCACCCCTTCAAGCTGTTCCTGGTGATCCCTGGGCTGCCCTGAAGCTGGCATTTTTCCAGCCCCCCATTCCAGTGAAACACACCTTTCCCACAGAACTTCAAAGTTGCCTTGGACTGGGAAAATGTATCGCTCAGTCTTTCTGTGCATTCTGCCCCCTCTAAATTTTTGGATAGAATCATAATTTGTCAGCTTTTGAAGTTTTGGGGGGAATGAGTTTCAGGGAAATCCTGCCTTCACACTGCCATCTTGGCTCTGTCCCCCCTTTAGTTAATTTTTTGAAAAGTCTCACTGTGCCATCTTCAAGACTACTACAATCCTCTAATACAATTTTTTCAAGATCCTTCTAAGGATATGATGAAACTTCAAAAGAGACAAACCTTAGGGTAGGAGGCTATCCACAAGCTCAGCCAAAGGAATTTGAACTAAAATTTTCATGATCAGAGGTAAGAATTTACTTATAAAGTTGTTCCTCTGCAAAGATTTTTCCCTATTTATATTAGCAAAAATAATCAAACCTCAAATGGAATAGTATGCCTGACCTCTGCAGACATGATAGAAAACTAAAAGACTCGAAATTGGTCACTTGCATTTCATCCCATAATAAATATAAATTTATGTGTTAGACTTGACTTTCACTTTTAAAGAGCACAAGAGTTCTGCTTATTACATAAGCACCTATATAGATAGAGAAAGAAGTGGAAAAAACTAATCATTGAAATTAGCTCCTTGGACTTAGAAGGTTTAGGCATTAGAGTTTTAAAGAAATATAAAAGGAAATAGTCCCTTCCCTAAAGTAACATATATGCTAACAGTCTTTCATTTCATCAAAATAAATATGATATACACATATAAGTAAACATAAAACTGACTAAAAATAAGATAAATTAAGGAAGGGATATTAGCAACTTAGGTGATCAGGAGCAACTATATGGATGACAATTGAACTGATGGAGCATTGACAATTGAATTGATCCTTGAGCTAAGTCAGAGACTACAAGAAGAAGAGGTACAGAAAAAGTACATTTTGCATTGAGGAACTACCTGGATAAAGGTATGGAGATAGGAAATGAAATGTTGGATGTGAGGAATAACATGTTTGACTATACTGAAAACTGTATGAAAAGTATTAATGTATAACAAATAGGCTAAAGTCAGAGTGTAAAGTCTTTTAAAAGACAAAATAAAGGAGTTTATTTGATCAAAGAGGGACCAACATGGTTTTATCTCTCTTGGAAGAATAATACTTTGGCAGTTTTGAAGGGGACCGGTTTCAGAGAGGAGAGTCCTTTGAAAAGGGGTTTTACAGCAGTAAAAGAAAGCAGGATTGAGAAACTAAGAAGGAGTGGTGGCGATGAAAGTGGAACGAAAAGGACATATACAAGAGATAGTAGGGAAGAAGATTCAACAAACTTTGGCACTTGATTGGATATGGAGCTATATGGAAAAACAAGGAGTTGAATTAGATTCAGAGTGAATCATGGTGCTTGAACAGAGAGTGACATTCTCAACAGATACATGGAATCCAGGGAAAAGTTGGGAAATCAGAAATAATAGAGTTCTTAAAAAAGAATTCCCTGTTTTATAGGGCAGCTAGATGTTGTAGTGGATAGAGCACCAGCCCTAGAGTCAGGAGGTCCTGAGTTCAAATGCAGCCTCAGATACTTAATAATTACCTAGCTGTGTGGCCTTGTGCTAGTTACTTAAATCCTTTGCCTTGCAAAAAAAAATTCACTATTTTGCTTGAACTGCAAAGAAAGCTAGAAATCAGTCTGGCAGAAACCAGGCTTTGACTGTCATCTTACACTATATTCTACAATAAATTCAAAATAGATGTGAGCTGAATATTAAATATCATTCAATTAAAAATGGAAGAGAAACAAATCATGTACTTATCATTCACAGTATTAATCAAATTAATCAAGTATTAATCAAACAAGCTAAGTACAAATGATAAAATATATCATTATAATTAAATGAAATTAAAATGCTTTTATATAAACAAAATTAATGTATATAGGACAAGAAGGGAACCAGTCATCAAATTTCTGAGATAAAACTATAGTGTCCAAGTTATATAGATAACTAACAGAAAAGTATAAGATCAGAAATCACTTTTTGCCAGATCAGTGGACAAAAGATATGAGCTAATTATCTCAAAAGAAAAATTGCCAGTTATAAAAGTCAGGCGTGTGTGAATCCTGAGGTTTTACTTCATTATCAAGTTCGTGGAATATTGGAGGATAGACCACATTAATGGCACTGTTTGTGAAGCTGAGAATTAGTATAAGCATTTTAGAGTACAATTTGGAGTAAAATAAAAAAGTGACTAAAATGCCAAAATCCTTTTACTCAGGGATTCCACTGGTAGAAATATAACACAAAGAGTTCATTAAAAAAAATACCTCCATATATACATACATATATATATATATATATATATATGAAATATGTTTATAACAGTATTTTCTGTTTCTGTGGAAGTAGAGAATTGGAAATGATACACAAAGATTTTACCACAATAAGGTATATTAACATAATGGAACCATGGAGTTAGAAATAATGAATGTGATGAATTCATATAAACATGGAAAGACTTACATGAATTATTGCAATATTAAATGAGTAGAACTAGGAAAGTAATATATACAATGTTTACAATAATATAAAAACATAAATACAAAAATAAATACAAAAATGAAAAATATTAAAAAACAAATAAAAAACATTGAAAATGAATTTGAAATGTTAAAAAACAAGCTTATATGCAAAAATGAGATAAGGAAACACATTAAACACCCATCCCAACTTTTGAAGAGGTGAGGGGTCCATGAGTAAAAATCATTGCATAATGTACATTTATTCACAGAATTTATTCCAAAAACAAAAAGAAATGTTGTAAGAGAAGTCTCTCTGGAGGGAATAGTATACAGGAAGAAATCCAAGCAATACAAAAGTAAAATATATGAATAAAATTTAATTTTTTAAAAGCCCCCCAAACAAGGAAGTTTAGAAAGAAGGTGAATTTTAGAGGAAAGATGATGAGTTCTGGTTTGGCAATGTTTTATTTGAAAAGCTTATGACACATTTACTATGAAATGTCTAATTGGTGATCTGGCACTGGAACTTAATAGAGTCTAGGTTTAGATATATAGATTAGGGAGTCAAATGAATAGAGTTGATGGCTAATGCGATCACCAAAAGAGAAAATATATTGTATACCCCACTCAGGTCTCTAAAATCCTCATTCATTTCCACATCCAGCTTTTCCTCCTGATGGAATCACCAAAGGGAAATTAAAGGACTGACTTCTCAAGGGTTTTCAGCTACAATCTCTTGACTGATTTCTTCCTCAGTGGTCCATTCATTACATTTGCCATTCACCTTGGGCATTATTTACAAATAAGAAAGAGAAGTCTTTGATAGTGATATTCTTTACAGTATTATGAGTTCGAAATGCCTTTATTTAGGAGTTTTTTGCATTAGTATAGACATAATAAGTCTTTGAGAGAGAGAGAGAGAGAGAGAGAGAGAGAGAGAGAGAGAGAGAGTGAAGGGACTTTTACAAGGGTAGTTAGATGAGGGTGAGAGAAATGAAGTACTTTGCACTGGGACATATAGTTTCTAAGATTCTGATACAGGATAAAAACTCACATATTCCTGATTCTAAGTCTAGTGCTCTACCTACCACCAACTAGCTGACATATAACTGATGATATTTATTGAGCTTACAATCCACATAAACCTTCAAATATATTTTGGACAAATATCTGTCTAATCTTGACTCTCTCAAGTATATTTTTGAAGTTATTTTGAATTCAATTATAAGATTATTTTATTTATTGCTATTAATCTCTATTTATCCCTACCCATATTCATCCCTAACCCATATCAGCTTCTGGAATTCAGTCCAGCTTTTGCTACTGTCATGTTCTTTAGAATCCTAGCGCTGAGTGGATCAAGGGGGCAAGCTCTACAAAGAACTTTGCATTGTCTCCAAATCCTCCAACATCCTCTATGCTTCCATATCATTGATTTAAAAAAATGTTAAGCAGGGTCAAGGACAAATTACTGGGGAATAACACTGAAAGCATTCTTCAAAACTGACATTAAACCATCAATTATTTTTTTGAGTTTGGCGATTCAACCAGTTCCAAATTCTTCTAATCATACTTTCATCTAAACCACATCTGTCCACCTTCTCAACTAGAATAGAAGGGATTTTGTTTAATGATTTCTTGAAATCTAGCTAAACTCCATGGCATTTCTCTGATCCACATCCTTATCCAAAAACTAGATAATGTTAATCTGACATGACTGCTTTTAGCAATGCTGTGCTGGCTTTTTTATGAATATTATTTATTTGTCCCTTGCTGATCTGCAGTATATTTAATAATAGGTTCTAGAATTTTGCCAGGAATTTAGTTTACATTCTCTTTTTTATTTTGTGAAAAATTTAATTTTTACACTTCTTGTCCAAAGTTCTTTATGCTTATCCATTATCTTTAAATATTACTTATGGTATCAATAATTATATTTTTCAATTTTTGAGTATTGACAATATAATTCTTCTAGGTTAGGTTGCTTGAGTTCATCAAGGGTATATAAATACTTTTCTTCTTAGCTTCTTACTTATCCTTATGCTAAGGAGCATTTCAATGTTTTATTCTTTTCAGTTCAAGAGCCATTGTTCTTGGCAAAGAAAAGTAAGAATTATGCTTCTCTGAATTGCCTGTTTTCAGTTGTTATAGATAATTTTTCTTGTTATAGATAATTTTTGTTATAGATAATCTTTCTTTGAGCCTTCCCTATTCCAATGATAAATACATGCAAATCTATGTATATGCATAGAGATAGAGATAGAGATAGAGATAGAGATAGATATATGTATATGCCTGTCTGTATGTATATTCTTACTCTTAACTCAACCTGGCAGGTGCAGTTCATTTAACTTTAGATACAGGCTGTACTAAATAGTTTCTGTAGTCTGCTCCAAGTCTTGACAGTCTGTGATTCTGAGACTTTAATATTTACTTTAAAAATATATACATCTCATAAACAGCAGTAATAAAGTTTATTAAATAAGTCTTAGTAGAGAATTGTATAGATAATCCCTACTCTTTGGGAACTTGCAAACTAATTATAGACAGAGATAAGGAGGAAATGTTGAAGAGAAATGATAAACATAGGAATTTATATGTATATGAAAATGTATATTCAGAAAGATTCTCACTTGTTTCTTAGAACTGCAAACATGAGGTAGGTTAGTGCAAATATTATTACCACTACATACATCATTTTATACATAAATAGAAATATGTCTCCATTTATATAAATATATATATATACACATATGTGTATATATGCATAGGTATATGTGTACACACATACACATACAAACTTTGACTAAGGATGTGTTGTACCGGAAGGAAGGAACCTTGGGTACTAACTAAACTATCTATTTGAGCTAACACTAATCATTGACAAATTAGCTATGTGAACTTAGATAAGTCATTTCTTGCTTCTTACCATCAGATTCCTCATCTATAATTGTAATATTGTGCTAGATCAATTAATCAATTAATCAACAATCACCTTTTAATCATCTGTTGTGAACCAAACTCAGTGCTGGTGTGCATATGTATGGTGAATCAAAGTAAATATGAAATTATCTGATCTAAAGGAGCTTACATTCCAAGGAATTTATATATGATTTTCATAGTGTCACACAACATGTATGTTGACAAACTAAACTCAAATCCATATTTTCTTTTTCAAGTATGAGGTAACATGATAACTTTTTCCCCTCTGATAGTCCAGTAGAAGAGATATACTGATTGATAAGCAAAGATATTATCGACCTAGTAGAGATTACTTACCTCCCAGAAATTTATCTTGAATAACCTAATTGTATAAAATATGTTGCTTAATCTATCATTGTGACCCTTAAAACCAAGACATAGTTGTTATTTTCTGAAACACCTTATATTCTTTGAGAATTTTTGTAATGTTTATACTAGATTGTAAATTCTTTCAATGTAATTTCCACTTGGTCAACTTTTATACCCAGCATATTTCATAATCTTGAAATCTCCTAAATCAACAGTTCTTAATCCTTCTGTGTGTCTTGGAATCTTTTGGTGGATTGATGAAGCCTATGGGCACCTTCAGAGATAATGCTTTTAAATATATATAAAACATATTACAAAATTATCAAATAAGGTTACAATGAAAGCTAATTATATTAAAATTCAATTAGGAAAATAATTATGTCCATGGATATCAGTTAATATTAGGATACCTCTTTAAAACCCAAAGAAGATAAAATGCTGTTTGATTTCTAAAATTATTGGTATCTCTGAGGCACATTGTTTATCAGGGTAAATTTCTAGCCTGACACAAAGGTAGAAATCTACAAAAAACATGACTCTTTTATAATGAAAAAAAGAGATTTTAACAACAATGCTTGGGGGCAGAGTCAAGATGGCAGTGTGAAGGCAGCATTTCCCAGGAACTCATTCCCCCTAAACTCCAAAAACACAAACAAATAATGACTCTAGTCAAAATTTAGAGGGGCAGAACCCACAGAAAGACTGCGTGATACTTTTTCCGAGTCCAAGATAACTTAGAAGTTCTGTGGGAAAAGTGTGTTTCACCAGGACTGGGGGTTGGAGAAAAGCTGCAGCCACAGTGCAGCCCCCACAGCACAGGCCAGCCCATAGCTCACCAGCAACAGCTTGAAGGGGGCGGGGAGAGAACTCTGCCACAGCGGAATAAGTGCGAAGTGAGGAGCACCGGCTTGCAGAATTTGCAGTGAGAATCTGGAGAAAGCAGCCTGCACCCCCAGAGACAGGGAAGGGAAGTCTACAGATATTTCTCTGCTGGCCCTGGGGTAGGACTCTGCTGTTTGCCTACACTTAGCTCCAGGTTGCAGTTTGGGCTTCCATACTAAAATAACAGAATCCCTCCTTATAGCCCCAGGGCAGAGGAAGTAGGGGGGAATCTACATATCAAAAAGCACAGGCAAGAGAGCACAAGACCTTGGAGGAATAAAGGTCTTAGTGGGGTGTCCCTACCCCCCCCAAAAACCCAAAGCTTGGGCTGAGGAAATGAGTAAACAATAGAAAAAGAATCTGACCATAGAGAATTTCTTTAGTCCTATGGAAGATCAAAAGACATACTCAATTGAGACAAATCGAAGCTTCCATATCCAAACCTCCAAGAGAAATAGAAAATGGGCTCAGTCTATGGATGAGTTCAAAAAAGAGTTTGAAAAGCAATAAATGGAGGTGGAGGAAAAATTGGGAGGAGAAATGAAAGCAATGCAGAAAAATCATGAAAACCAAATCAGCAGCTTGGTGAAGGAAATACAGAAAAAAATACTGAAGAAAATAATATGTTAAAAAACAGTTTAGGCCTAATGGAAAAAGCAAAACAAAAGAAAAATGAGAAGAATGCCTTAAAAATCAGAACTGGCCAGCTGGAAAAGGAGATAAAAAAGCTCTGTGAAGAAAATAACTCCTTCAAATGCAGAATGGAACTAAAGGAAGCATATGACTGCAAGAAATCAGGAAGAAATAAAACTCTTCCAAAAAAGCCAAAAATTAGAAGAAAATGTGGAATATCTCATTGGAAAAACAACTGGCCTCGAAAACAGATCCAGAAGAAATAATTTTATATTAGGCTATCTGAAAGCCATGATCAGGAAAAGAGCCTAGACTTTATTTTTCAAGAAATAATACAGCAAAATTGCCCTGAGATCCTAGAAGCAGAGGTTAAAATAGAAATCAAGAGGATTCACCAATTCACCAGTCACCTCCTGAAAGATCCGAAAAGAAAAACTTCCAGGAATATTATAGCCAAATTCCCAAATTCCCAAACTCTCAAATCAAAGAGAAAATTCTAAAAGCTGCCAGAAACAAACAATTCAACAACCAAGGCTGCATAGTCAGAATTATACAGGATCTACATTAAGGGCTCTTAGGGATTGGAATATGATATTCTGGAAGGCAAAATATCTTGGTTTATAATTGAGAACCAATTACCCAGCAAACCTGAACATCTTCTTTCAGGGGAAAAGATGAACTTTAAATGAAACAGGGGACTTTCAAACTTTCCTATTGAAACAACCAGATCTGAACAGAAAGTTTGATCTCCAAGTACAGGACTCTGGTGAACCACAGAGGGAGTGGAAGAGAAAGACTAACTATGATATTGAATGATTTTGAAATGTTTGTATTCCTGCATGTGATGAAGATATTGATAACTCATATGAACTTTCTCATTTATAAGAGCCATTAGAAGGAGCATATATATAGACAGGGCACAGGAAGGAGCAGGATATAATGGCATAATATATAGTAAAAGGAGTCAATGGGTGATACAGGAATGTACTGGGAGGAAGGAAAAGGAGATGAAGAAGAAGCTAAGAAATTTCACATAAGAGTCAAGAAAAAGCTTTTGCAATGGAGTGGAAAGGGGGAAGGCAAGGGGAAATGAGTGAGCCTTCATTCTTATCAGAAATGGCTCAGAAAGGAAGTAACATACACACTTAATAGGGTGAGGAAATCTATCTTACCCTAGAGAAAAATCAGAAGAAAGGGATGGGATAAGGGGTACTGGGGGAAGTAAAGGGGGGAATAGGTGATAGAAGACAGGGAAGATCGAGGGAGAGAGAGCACTCAGATTCAACACACTTTTGGACAGGGCCAGATTGAAAGAAGAGAGAGAGAGAGAGAGAGAGAGAGAGAGAGAGAGAGAGAGAGAGAGAGAGAGAGAGAGAGAGAAATAGAATACGTGGGGAGAAATAGAGTGGAGATACAGCTAGTAATAGCAACTTTGGGGAGAATATTGAAGCAACTTCTCTGGTGGACTTATGATAAAGAAAGCAACTCACTCCAATATAGAGACATTGAAATCTGAACTCAGACTGAAGTACAATTTTTTTCTCTCTCTCTATTCTTGAGGTTTCTCATCTTCTTGGGGGGTGGGGGGAATGGGTTTTATGTTTACTCTTACAACACATTCAATTTACATCAATGTATGGCATGGAAATAATGTAGAGATTATCAGACAGCTTTCTGTGTGGGGGAGGGAAGGGAGGGTGGGGGGGGGAAATTGTAGAATTCAGAGCCTTGCAAAAAAATGATGGGTATATATTAGTATTGTATGTAATTGGAAAACAATAAAATGAAAAAAATAGTGCTTAAAATGTAAGACACAACTACTTTTCACTAGAGCATGGAGATGTATACTTTTCTCAAGTTTAGTTGGGTCTACTTTGACATCAAGTCATACATTCTTCCCAAATTTTCTAAAAGAAAGAGAAAGGGACAGAACCAGTGTTATTTGATTCTTTGTTCAGTAAAAGTCTGCTCTCTACAGGAGCCTATAATAGAGAAGCCTTAGTGGCTCCTACTCTTTAGTCCTTCAGAAGAGACAGGTCAGAAGGATAACAGAGTTAAGAGATTGTTTTCTTAGTCACCAGAAAAAAAATTGCAGGGAAAAGTAACTCTAGAAGGCATTTGTCTTTTCATTCTACTTATTATCAGAAGGCAAATCATATTCTAGTGAAATCTTTCAATACCCCTGACCATACCTTCTATGAATCTATAGGACAAATGCACGCAAAGCTTACATACAGGCACATATATCTATATCGATGTAGATGTAGATGCAGATAGAGATAGAGATAGAGATAGAGATAGAGATAGAGATAGAGTTAGAGAGAGAGAGAGAGAGAGAGAGAGATAGAGATAGAGATAGATAGCTAAATAGCTAGAAAGCTATATAGTTAGATAGATGAGAGAGAGAGAGAGAGAGAGAGAGAGAGAGAGAGAGAGAGAGAGATTACATAGGTAAGATTTAATTTTCCAACCCAAAGGTTTTATAGAACAAAGGAGTTAATGCCATATTCAAAGGTTTTGAAGATATGTTTCAACAAAGGAGAGGTTCTGTTTTCTTGATTAGTCAGTTTGGAAACACACAGTACCCAAGATAAATATATCCAGAAAAGAGTCAACTAACAGCAAATTGGCAAAGGAATTGAAACATTGCTTTCCATTTTTCTCTCTTGATCTAATGATTCAATTTCCATTTTTTCCTCCAATTTCCATTGCTCCAATCTGAGACCAATGCATTCAAGTCAAAACCTCAGATAAACATTTTAGACCCAGATCCAGTCACAAGTGGTCCATTTCCTTGATGTCTTTGGTACATATTCTTCCATCCATTATCCCATCTAGGTTCTTTCTATTCTTATTTCCATTGGAAAAGAAACTCTCTTTTTCAACTTCTCTGTCCTTTGAATTTTTGTTTTAGGATTTTGCAAGGCAAATGGGGTTAAGTGGCTCTCCCAAGGCCACACAGCTAGGTAATTATTAAGTGTCTGAGACAGGATTTGAACCCAGGTACTCTTGACTCCAGGGCCAGTGCTTTATCCACTGTACCACCTAGCTGCCCCTTTCTTTGAGTTTTTAAGGGTTACTAACCACTCAAAACCAATAGAATTTAAATAAATATTTAAAATCAGAAAGATGTGGTGGGGAGAGAATATTGATTTACAATGATCTCTTTAAAAAAAGAAGAAACTTTCTGGTCTTTAAAGAAATATTTAGGGAGTTAAGACAAGACTTTTTGAGCTCCTTTTCTGTTTCATTGAAACTATTCATTTTTGACCCTGAGATCAAAGGTAATGAAAGTGACTGAACCTTTGAATTCACCAAGTTACTGGCTGTGAATTGACCTTCTTTTGATAAAAAATTAAAGGAAATCAACTTCAAGAAAATCAACTCCTCCCACACATTACACATTCTGAACTATTGAGTGTTACTTTTATTTTATATATATATATATATATATATATATATATATATATATATATATATATTTCATATTCCTGAAATAAGAATTATTGTGGTCTCATGGCTAGAAACCTAGTCTTGAAGACAGAAAGAGATGGGTTTATATCCCACTTTTGACACAAGCTGACTATATAACCTTGAACAAGTCACTTAACTTCTTGTTATAGGCAATTTTATATGACTGTAAATCATTGAAAAGGAACTGACCAGTATGAGAAGAAGTTTTCTCACTTAGAAATTCCCTATGCCAATGAAATCTCAGTACAGTTTCTCTATTAATTGTCCCTGTTCTAAGAAGATTATGAGTTCCTTGTTTCCCTTCTATAAGAGAAAAATCAAGAATAACAAATAAAATACTATGACTAAAAAACTTAGCTCAAATGGCCTTTTTCTACTCTATTAGATTGTAGGCTCCTTGAGGGCAGGAACTGTATTGCTTTTCAGATTTGTTTCCCCAGAATTTAACAGTGTCTGGAACATAGTAGGTTCTTTAATAAATGTTTATTGACTATTGGCTATTGAGATATTAAGTGATACCAGAATATATCAGGTAAGGATATAAACCCCACCCCCACCCCCTGCAAATACTTAGAAACAATTCCCTAGACACACTAAAAGCAACTTAGGTGATGGCTTTACTGAAGGCAGGGGGATGACTTTTATAACCTGGCAAGATCTCTTCTGAATTTAAGAGAACAGGACAACAGAAATTATTGCCAACAATCCTGACAATAGTAGTAATAATGAATCTGATAAGCCCACAATGAATTGATGGGGCTTTGTTCATTGATTTTGAAAGTTTTGGTATCAGTTCTGTGTTCATGTACAATATAAAGGAAGGGAAGACAGGACATTTACTTGCAGAATTATTTCTGTATTTTTCATTCACTATATTTTCATATCAGGAAATTACAATTTAAATCATGACTTTTTATGGTAAATAAGATGTTGATTGTGTGTGTGTGTGTGTGTGTGTGTGTGTGTGTGTGTTTGCTTTACCTTAGCTTAGTTAAAGCTAAAATAGATAAGGCAGAAAATTTAAATTTAGATAAATGATGAGTTCCATTGATAGTTCATATTTCTATAGTGGTTTCTCAGGCTAACAAAGCTTTTTTTTCTTCTCAAGACCCCTGTATGGTAGGTTATGCAATCATTTTACAGATGAGGAAACTGATGCAAACAAGAGAAAATGACTTATCCAGGTCATATAGCTAGTGTATGAGGCTAAATTTGAACTCAGGAAGATGAGTCTTCCTGATTCCAAGTCCAATACTCCATTTACTGTTCCACTTATGGGGTAGGTAGGAGAAGTATTATTATCCCCATTTTTGTACTGATATTAGCTCTAGGTTACACAATTGATAAGTATTAGTCCTGGAATTAGAAATCAGGCATATCCTGATTTCAACTCTAGTGATCTTTCCACTCTATAACATTTTTTTTTTCATTAACAAGATAAATAAATAAAAGAAAAGCACTTTAAAAATAGGGAAACTTGCAGAGATACCAATGCTTCAGCACACCTTAGAATGATCAGAGACTGATCTTTCATACCTTTCTTGCCCAATCTTTTCAGATCTCAGTGCTAAATAATGAATCTGAAGCTTCCTGCTGCCTTCCTGCAGTGTGGTTTAAATTAGATATAGTCTCTCTGGGGGACTATTTAAACAAGTCTTAATGGCTGTGTAAAAAATATTGAAATAAGTCTAAATGAGTTTTTTTATTTAAATATACATAACTGTATATGTTCTAGTTTCGTTTCATATGAATAGAAAAGGAAGGTACCAACATCAATGCTAATGCCTCTCTCTTGCTACTTGCTGTTCTATCTGAATGCCAATATTTCTGGTATGTTGCAAGATGGATATTTATAATTACTGCAGATTTCATTAGCTAAAAGGCCTGCATTAGAAGGTAAAAATTAGATTTTAATGAACAATTCTTTGGAAGGATGTTATGAATTGGTATCTGGAGGATATCACCATGAGTTAGAAATGAGGCAGATTGGATGAGTCCAGGAAAAGATGGCAATACAGAATAAGATTAAATAACTTCAAACACAGCAAATAAAAATTAAACAAAATAAAAAATAAGAACATGAATAAAAAAACAGAAAGAACTAGGAATGTGTTTAAAAATGTAATCTGGTTTTTCATATTTCACAACAGATGAGGAAAAACTCTGATTGACAATTTTTGTACTTGTGGTGCAATACATCAAATTAAATGTTCTGGAAACAAATAAATAGATGCCCAGAGCTTGGGACTTAAATTGGCTGGTCACCCACCAAGCAATGTCCCAGAACTCTCTCCTGTCAGACTCTAGCAGTCCTAGAGGATCAGGGACCAGAGCTAATGATCAAGACAAACCTTAGCATGAATTTTCTGATGTGACCAAGCAAGGACCTCAATGAAAATACCATGGAGCCTAGAATAGGGTATGCAATTGGAAGACTCCAAAGATATGTGGGGAGGGTAACAATTCATTCCTCCTACACTCCACCCAGGTGATCTCTACTGAAGTGAACTGTTTTTCTGACTCAGTCTTTTTTTGTTTTTATAGAGACAGTAGTGTATAGCATGCAGATGATGGCTCAGGCTATTTCAACTCTTAAATGAACTTAGAAATCACACTAGCATTCAAAACACCTCTAGCTTCTTTATTCTGATCATTAACCAGGCATATTTCATTCCAGAGGCCTAAATTACTAAGGAGCCTTAAAATTACTGAGATCAATTAAGTTCATTCTACTTTGTATAAATTATAGAACTGCTTTTGTTATTCCTGTGGGGAAATATAAATAATAACAAAGCAACACTCACCAAACCCTCAGTTTTCTATTGGCTGCTTTGTTTCCAACTGTAAATGCCAGTGTCTTCCTTTACTGGCAACTGCAAATAAGATATACTTTTAGATAAGTCTATGACTATAAAATTCATCTAATATATTTAGGATCCTCTCATGCTGTCAAGTTACAGGTTCATAATATGTAAAAATGGTGAGGTTAAAAAGTAAGAATTATAGTATTGCTTACTTACTATCTGTGGAAAGCTATAGTTGACTTTTTCCTTCTCCCACTCTAGACCTCAGTTTCCCTGTTTATAAAATGAATGGATTGGACAAAGTAATCTATACAACCCCTTACAGTTTTAAATCCTGTGACCTAGACCAGTTAGTGGTGCAGCAGAGACTAATTATGAACTACCTTCAAGGTGTTTCTTTTGGAAAGAGTTTTCACTTTTGTAGATACCTGATTTTAATGAAATTTGTGACAAAAGAGGATGGGCTCATGATTGGTTATATCAGAGTCTTAATAGTACAGAAAATCTTTCAGAGCCTAGCATGCTAGATACTCTACAATCTGGCTCCTTATCAGAATATGCACTATATCTCATCATGAATCAAACTGTAACCAAAGTGGACTATTTGTCCACTATATATATGTGTGTAACTCAGGTCACTCACTGAATCCTAGGTCCCTCATTTGAAAAATAGATGGGGATAGAGCCAAGAGATAGCTCTAATTATATTTCCTATTTTATAGACTTTTGTCACGGAAAGTATTTAGATTGCCTAAAATTGCTACATCAATCCCTTTCACTACCTAATGAGTTTTACTCCTCTTATAACATACACTCTTGTCCACCATTTCTGCTTAATGAAAACCTATGCATCTTTCAAGACTCATATCAAATGTTAGCCTTCTCAATCTGCTTTGGGAGACTATTTGGTACAATGGATAGAATATTGGATATAGCGTTTGAGGATTTGAGTGCAAATCCTAATTTTAACACTCATTACCTTGGGAAATTTTTTTTTTTTACCTCCTTAAGCCTCTGATTCCTTATCTATACAATGTGGATGTTTATATACTCACTGACCTCTGAGGTCACATGTCATTCCAAATATGTCATTTTCCCAAGAGAAAAGCAACTTTTGTAGCACTTTCAATTAATCAAAAAAAAAAAAACATTAAGCACGAATTGAATGATGAGAAATATTCTCTAGGGAATACCAAAGAAGGAAGGAAGGAAGGAAGGAAGGAAGGAAGGAAGGAAGGAAGGAAGGAAGGAAGGAAAGGGAAGGGAAGGGAGGGAGGGAGGGAGGGAGGGAGGAAGGAAGGAAGGAAGGAAGAGAAAGGAAGGAAGGAAGGAAGGAAGGAAGGAAGGAAGGAAGGAAGGAAGGAAGGAAGGAAGGAAGGAAGGAAGGAAGGAAGGAAGGAAAGGGAAGGGAAGGGAGGGAGGGAGGAAGGAAGGAAGGAAGGAAGGAAGGAAGGAAGGAAGGAAGGAAGGAAGGAAGGAAAAAGAAAGGAAGGAAGGAAAAAGAAAGGAAGGAAGAAAAAAGAGAAAGAAAGAAAGAAAGAAAGAAAGAAAGAAAGAAAGAAAGAAAGAAAGAAAGAAAGAAAGAAAGAAAGAAAGAAAGAAAAAAAGAAAGAAAGAAAGAAAGAAAACAATCCCTGCACTCAAAGGGTTTACATTTTATCAGGGAAGCCATCATAAATATAAATAAGCTAATATACAACAAACAACAAGGTCATTCAGAACAGAATGTACTAGCAAACTGGGAGTATTATAAAGAAGGTGGCACTTAACTTTCCAGGAAACTACGAGATGGAAGTGAGGATGTAGTGTCTTTCACAAATCCCACTTCCACCCCTTTTCCAAGTTTTCCTATTTCTGGCAAAACACCTTTGTTCTCCATTCTAGTCACTGATCTCTGTAACTTCACATCACCCTTGATTTTCATACTCGATCACCCCATATATACAATCATTTGCCAAATTTGCTGTTTCTGTCTCCTCAATAATTTTTTATTTATCCCTCTCTCTCTCTCTGTTTAAAGGAGAGCACTTTTTAGGCCCTCATCATCTCTTACCTAAATAATTTTGATGGTCTCTTAATTGGTCTTTCTACCTCAAATCTCTCTCCACTAGAGTTTATCCTCTATGCCAGCAGCAGGAACTGTATGGCCTGCCAGCCATATAAGACCTAAAATATTATTTGTTCTGACATTGCCATGGCAATAGTAGGCAGGACTTGACATTCACTCAATCTAGGAGTTTTTTAAGGGGTGTATTAATTAAATGTTTGACCAAATATAGCAGTCTAATTTTTAAATTGATAATTTTGTATAATCCTCAAATGATGTAACCAAATGGTTCTTGACAGGAAAAGGTTCCTCACCCTTGCTCTATACTGTTTATAAAGTGAATTTTCTTAAATGATAATATGACCATATCACTTCTCTATTTAATGAAATTCAGTGATTCCATATTATTTTAGGAAAAGATACAATAAGCATTATTTAGGGTTTTTTTAACCCTTCAAAACCTGGCCCCAACATAACTTTCCAGATTGACTGTATATTACTGTCATGCCTACTTTATCCAATAATCAAGTTGATTTTTTTTCTCTTACAACATTCCATATCTTATTTTATGCCTCATATACATATCCTTCTCAATTTTGCCTTACAAAATACCTCTTTCTTAAATATGCAGTCAGCACTATTTTCTAAATTTCCAAATGTAGCTGATTCTCCAAAATGTTAGTATCCTCCTTTCAAAACTATCATGTATTCAATCTCTTTGTGCACATTTTAATGTTTGCACCAACTTTTCTGTACATATATGTATATATATATATATATATATATATATATGTACTTGTTTTTCTCCAAAAAAGAGAGTTGTTTGAGAATAAGATTTTTTATGTTTAAAAGGTGCAAACTTTTTAAATCTTGCTTCACAAAAACTTATTGATTGAGTCATATGACATCCTTATCCCTTAGAATTTCATTTTAAAATAACCTTATGTCTATGTAAAACATAGGAGATGGATTTGGAAACCTATCTTTTTCTCTGATCACAGGAGATTTGATGAACCTAGGTCAGAAAATGGGATAATGACAAGGAATGCCAAGGAGAGGCTCTTGAGCAGGTCCAGACAGCTGGAGGGAAGGAAGTGGTTACCCAAGGAGGAAGCCTGGGATCAGAAAGAAGTCTACCCTTCCATGAGATGAGACTACAGTTCTTTATGGTTTCAAAGGGAGCTTTTAAAATATATTATTATTCCCCATTATATCTAATCAAACTGAGATTTAGGAATGTTGTTACTTCTTCAATGTCATAAGTCCAGTTCTTTTGAGATTTAGGAATGCTGTTACTTCTCCAAGATCATATATCCAGTTCTTTTTCAGTGATCTGTTTACACTGTATATTATGTGCCCCTTCCCCCCACCCCCACTCCTAGTAATATATTGTAAATTCCAAGGGCAAACTCATAGCCTCTTTGTTCAATTCAGCAAAAAAGATTTCTAAGAGTCCAATGATGAGGGATGCAAATATAAATAAAATAGGGTCCTTTTTTGTATTGGTTACAGTCAAGTAACCAAATTATTCAAGATTTCCAAAGCAGAGAGCACATTGATTCTTAACTAGTAGGTTCTCCATAAGTGTAATTGAGTCTTGAAATTTTAAAAAATAAAGAATTCATCCAATTCCCATAATTTTTCTTCTATGACACTAATATATATGTGTCTTTATTAATTCACACCAATTATCCACCTATTGTGTGTGGTGGGGGGGGGTTGGGGAAGGGATATATTTTTAATCTTGAAGTTGTTGGTGATGAGCATCATAGTCAAATGATTACCAACATTTGGGATATTTATTGCCTCCTTATTTCAATTCCATTAAAAAATCTCATTTATTAAGTACCTATCATGTACCAGACAGTGAATGAGGCACTGGAAACACAATGACAAAAGGAAAACAATCCCTGATCTCAAAAGGTTTACATTCTACTGAGAGCAAACAAGTACAGAGATGAACAATTATTATATCTAACTAGCTATTATCTAGATATCTACACACACACATATATATATATATATACATATAGAAAATTTCATATGCATAGGAAAGGAAACAAGCATGAATAAAGCATCTATTATGTCCTTTCATTTTATGTGATTAACAAATATTAAATCATTTGATCATCACAACAACTCAGGGAGATATGTGCTATCATTATTCTGATTTTACAGATGAGAAAAGTGAAGCAAATAGTGGTTAGGTGACTTGTCTAGGGTCACACAAATAATAAATATCGGAGGCTGCATTCGAACTCAAGTCTGTGATCTGTCCATCTACTTGCCACTAGATAACCATATAGGTACATGTAAAATGGGCAAGGAAAGAAATTAAGTAAATGCTTACTATGTGATAGGCATTTTAATAAGAAACTTAGAATAGAAACTAAACCATAATTTCTTTTCTATGAGGGAATTCCTGAGGAGGAAATTCCTTTTATCAATAAAGATATTCACTTTCTCTGCAATTTAGAGTGTTCAAGATTTGTCTAAAGCAATTATACAATCAGTATTTGTCAAATGGGAGACCCAAGTCTAGTTTTTTCTGCCTCCACTCTTTCTCTCCACATGAAATAATTCCAGGGAAAGATGGGGTGTTTTTAGTTTGTTGGTTTTGTTTTTTTGTAAAGTCCTGTTTCAGAAAAGACTGTGAGATGTGAGTCAAATAATTCAGGCAGTTGGGTAGATTTGGATTGGGTTTAATGCTTGGACTTAGAAAGAAAGTGATCAGTCATACACTGATCTGAAGTGGAAGTAAAAGTCTCCGAGGGATGCCCTAGAATTCTAACTTAGAATTTTTGATGTTCAATGTGTCTATCAAAATTTTGTATAAAGACATAAATGTCATCCTTTTAAGAGCTCCAAGTGACACAGTGGTGAGAGGAATAGCTAGCACATTTTTGACAGAATCAGTTTCCAAAATGTTAGCAACAGGTTCTAGCAATAATTTGTTTATCTGATGCTTCTCTGGTTCAGTTTACAAGTCTTTATCCAACACCTACTATGTGCAATGACCTGTGTCAGCTAGTCTTTGAGAAGGAAAGAAGCATATAGTCTCAGTTCCATTTTAAAGACAGACATAAAAACAAATAGGTATACTTAGAAATAAATTTTAATTTTCAACCTGAATCAGACTTCAACTAGTTTCAACTATCTCCACTTGATCATTTTAAGAGTTACTAAAGTGAATATTTAGGAGAAGGGACACCATGGCACAACAATAATTCAGACTGTGTTTTTTCATTCTAAATGTTACCTAGGAACCCTCAGAGGAGAAGACATCAATGATTAATCACATAACAATCATCCAACATCCTACCTTCTTTCTCACTGAGAAGAGAAAATGAGTCTTTAAAGAAGTGATTTTCCATTTGATGGTGCTCAGCCCTTGTGTAGAAAATTGAAAAGTATAAATTTTGAAAACACAGCAATCCCTCTCTAATGAGGCAGAGAAACTATGCATTTGGATGAAATACTTATTTTGAAGAGGAAATTTTAGAGAGAGAAAAAGGAGAAAACAATGGTATGCAAAGCTAAACATTTCTACTTCTTCATTGTAATTAGTCTAATATTATATGCATGGGATGATGCCCATGTGTATAATCATGCTCACCATCACCATTTCATTATATTGGACTAGCTCCTGAAATTAGATTCTCAGAAAAAAGACAACTGGTTTAGTGGACTGTTTGAGACAAGCTGGCATGTCGGGGCATTTCTGGTCATTCAGCTCCACTATGCTAGGTTTCCTAACAGACAGAAGAAAATTCAAGGATTGTTAAAAGGACAAAAAACAAATAATTAAGAAAAATGATCCTAATTCAGTCTCCAGTCTAAGAAGAAGGACATAGTCTGTAATGCTTTGCAAAGCCATGATTTGCACAGTCTATCTCCTGTAAGGTAAGAAGGCCAACCAGAAATTAGAGCAATGTATTAACTTCCTGTTGCCATGTTAATTATCATGCTGTTCTGATACCCAGTTACCAAATTATATTTATGCAGGATTAATTAGCAACATTCTTCCAGAAAGCAAATAGTCAGTGTAAATGAGGTGGATTAATACAGAGCTATGAAGGCTTAGAAGAAGAAAAAGACCATTTGAGAAATCAGTTAGAAACTTTAATTTAGCAAGTCCTTTGTGGCCTTTTTATAAATCCTGAGGGGAGGGGATTTAGGGAGAGGAGTAAACTATTCCTAATGCATCCTATGTGTTTAGGAGTAATCATCAAGTTGACTTATGAAAAAATACAATTCTGCCTTCCTGAAAGAAAAAATGCAACCACTGCCATCACCACCAAACCAAACAAAAACCTCAAGTGTTAAACAAATAAAAGTTCAGTATTTATTCTCTGATCAATGGACTCTCAGGAAGAAGATTCTATATTCTCTGGAGAAATAGAATGGAAAGAAAAAATGAGGGAACCTTACTGGTCAATTTTAATCTCTATGGCTGAAAATCATTTTTGAAATTTACATTTTTATTTATTTACACATTACTCTAAAATAGTCCTATTGTAAGGGTAAATATAATCCCCCCCACAAAAAAAAAAACTTCATGAGAAATAAGGTGGAAGAAAGAGAAAAAAAATTGTGCTTCAATCTGTGTTCAGATACCATTCGTTCAGTCTCTGGGGATGGATTGCATTCTTTATCATAAGTTCATCAGAGAAGTTACTTCCATATTTTTCCACAATTGCTGTTGTTGATTGCAATTCCCTCCATCCATTCCTCACCACTACCATTTATTTTATTTTCTCTCTCCTTTCACTCTGTCACTCTTCAGAAGTGTTCTGTGGGGCAGCCAAGTGGCACAGCAGACAGAGTACTGGCCCTGGGGCCAGGAGGACCCAAACCTACATCTTACCCCAGAGACCCAGCAACCACCCAGCCTCATGGTCCTGGACAGGCCACCCAATTCCACCATCTTGCAAAAAGTAAAAAAAAAAATGGGTTGCATCTGACTACTCTCTCCCATGATCTACCATTTCCTCTATCACCTACATCTCCCCTCCCCTCCCCCATCCCCTTTCTCTGTTTTCCTTTAGATTAGATAGATTTATATATCCCATTGAGTCTGTATATTATTTCCTCTTTGAGCCATTTCCCATGAAAAAAATGGCTCCTCATTCCCCATCACTTTCCCCTTTCCACTCCTTTGCAAAAGATTTTTCTTGACTCTCTTATATGAAATATCTTAGCCCATTCTACCTCTCCTTTCCTTTTCTCCTAGTACATTCCCTTTTCACTCATTGACTCCATTTTTACAATATATTATACCTTCAAATTCAGCTCCCTCCTGTGCCTTGTCTATATATGCTCCTTCTAATTTCTCTAATAAATGAGAAGGTTCATATGAGTATTATCAGTATCATCTTCCCATGCAGGATTACACGCAGTTCATTATTAAATCCTTCATAATTTACCCTTCTCATCCATTCTCTCTATGCTTCACCTGAGTCCTGTACTTGAAGATCAAACTTTCTGTTCAGCTCTGGCCATTTCAACGAGAACATTTGAAATTCCCCTGTTTCATTGAATGTCCAACTTTTCCCCTGGAGGAAGATGTTCAGTTTTCTGAGTAGCTGATTCTTGGTTGCATTCCAAGTTCTTTTGCCTTCCAGAATATCATGTTCCAAGTCCTATGAGCCCTTAATGTGGATGCTGCTAAGTCCTATGTAGTCTGGACTGTAGTTCCATGATATTTGAATTGTTTCATATTGACTTGGGAGTTCTGGAATTTGGCTATAATATTCTTGAGGGTTATTTTTCTGGATCTCTTTCCGGAAGAGATTGGTGAATTCTCTCAATTTCTATTTTACCTCTGCTTCTAGGATATGGGGGTAACTTTTGAGTAGAAATTCTTTAAAAATGAAATTAAGGCTCATTTACTGATCTTTTATTTTATCTTTTTCAGGTAGCCCAACAATTTTTAAATTGCCTCTTCTGAATGTGTTTTCCAGGTCAGTTGTTTTTTTTTTTATTTATTTATTTTTTATTTATGTAAGGCAATGGGGTTAAGTGGCTTACCCAAGGCCACACAGCTGGATAATTATTAAGTGTCTGAGGCCAGAGTTGAACTCAGGTACTCCTGACTCCAGGGCCGGTGCTTTATCCATTGTGCCACCTAGCTGCCCCTCAGTTGTTTTTTAAATGAGATATTTTATATTTTCTTCCAGTTTTCCATTCTTTGGTATTGCTGTATTGTTTCTTGATTCTTCACAAAGTCATCAGTTTCCTTCCCTCCATTCTACATATCAAGGAATTGTTTTCTTCAGAGAGCTTTCTTATCTCCTTTTCCATTTCCAGGTCTGCTTTTTAAGGTATTCTTCTCTTTATTAACTTTTTGGATTGTTTTTTCCATTTGACCTAAACTGATTTTTAGCATGTTGTTTTCTTCAGCTTTTTTGAATCTCCTTGACTAAGCTGCTGACTTGGTTTTCATGTTGTTCCTACATCTCTCTCATTCCTCTTCCAAATTTTTCCTCTACATCCTTTTCTTGATTTTCAAAATCTTTTTTGAATTTTACCATAGCCTGAGCCCATTTTCTATTTTCTTGGAGTCTTTGGATACAGAAGCTGGGACTTTTTCATCTTCTGAATGTGTGTTTTGATCCTCCATGGGACCAAAGTAATTGTTTATGGTCAGGTTCCTTTTTTTCTGTTTACTCATTTCGCCAGTCTGTGACCTGGTTTGGGGGGGGGTACTTTCTGAGCTTTTGAGTGTTATTTGTACACCTCCATAAGGACTTCATTTTTTTCAAGGTCTTATGAGAGGCTCTGATTGCTTTCCTGCTTTGTACTTTGGTCTGTGGATGACCACAGGTACTCCCCTCTGCCCTGGAGCTGTATGGAGGGATCCTGCTCTGCTATGGTAGTATGGGGGCCCAGACTATGACTAGGGCCTGAATGTGGACAAAGTACCAGAGTCCTGTCCCAGGGACAGAGGAGAGACTTTGACAAGTCTCCCCACTCCTTTAACTTCCATGACTGAGGGCTCTGAGAGCAGCTGTGGGCAGCTCCCTGCTGGTGGCTCTGTGGGCCTGCTTCTGTTTCCTGGGATCTGGGCTGCATTGATGCCTGCGACTGTGTTGAAGGCCTTGGCTATGCTGAGGGCCACTCTGGCTCCCACTTACTCTGGCAGAGATTTCCTTGCTGATCTTCCAAGTTGTGCTTGGTGTTCCCTGAGTTAGCAGGTCAGGAAACTGCTTCTGCTGCCAGGAGCCACTGCTCCCAGGGACACAGGTGCCCCACAGGTTGTTCCTTGGTGACTGGAGCTCCTGGCTATGTTGCCAACCCCTCCAACCCTGTGGGACAGAGCCTTCCCATGATCTTGGGCTAGAGAATTGCCTCATTGGATTTTTCTGTGGGTTCTGTCTCTCAAAAATTTAGAGTCAAAATTTTAAGGTTTTTGAAATATTTTGGAAGAGAGCTCCTGGGAAAGTCTGTCCTTATCCTGCCATCTTGGCTCTACCCCCTCCCCAGCTGAAAATCATAAAGGGGAGTTATCAAAATATTCAGGTTGCCTGTTTCCAACCTGATCCCCCAGATTCATATATATACCCTATAGTCCACTCAAACTGACCTAATGGTTTCCTTTGTATGCTACATACTATCTCCACCTCCATGACTTTCCACCAACTCCTAGAATGCCTGGAATTCCCTACCTTCAATCTGACTTCTCCTTAAGCACTTTCTAAAATCCCCTTAAAGTGCCTAGCACCAAAATTAGTTACTATTTATTTTGTATATATTTTCTATTCACTTAACTTTTCCCTCCTCCAGTGAAAATCATGCTTGTTAAGAGCAGAACATCTTTTTTTTCCCTCATCTTCATACTCATATCTAGCATAGAGCTTGGTATTTAGCAATTATTTAATACTTACTGAAATGAATTAAAAATCATGGTTATCTATATTTTATTCAGAGTATCTCAGTTTAGTTTATAGTGATAGAAGTCAACTCTCCACATTGTAAAATTCACAATTTATTGTAAATAAGAAATAAAAGGTTCCAACTTATTTTTTTGAAAAATAAAGCTTAAACTCTGCTGTTTTGTTATTTGTATGTGCAAATTAATCTGTCATTAACATAACACCCTCCCCTTTGAACATGTCAACACATCAATCTGGCTTTCTGTCTAATGCAAGTTATCAATCATCTTTTCATGAGCAAACAGTTGCATACTGAGGGAAGGCACCATCCTAATGTATTCATGCTATTATTGTTCCTTGGAATAGATCCAGGGCCTCAATAAGCCAGTGATTGGAAATGCACAAAGTATTTTAATATCCTAATTATTTTGATTTAACTTCCTCTAATAGTTTAAATTGATACTGAATTTATTTAGAAGCCATTAAAGGATCCTCCCCCCAAAAAACTGATCATAAACACAGACTGAACTTAATCTCAAGACAGAATTAATTATTCATGCCTTAAATTGCCAGTACAGGTTTCAAAAAAAGAAAAAAAAACTGCCGCCCCCTTTTACGTTCAGACTTTTATTTTAATTCTCATTCCATTTTGGGAAAGTAATTACTATGGCAATGTATATGTCATTCTGAAGATCAGGAAGGCCTTTTACTTACTGGTCTAAACATAAAGCAAGCACTCAGAGAGAGGGGAGCTAGAAGGGATAGTGCTATCAAACAATTATTGGTGGTTCTGCCAGAGAAGCATAGAGGAAAGAAAGCTGAATTGAAGTCAGGGAAAACAGATTCAAGTCCTGGCACTGGCATTTACAACCTATGTAATATACTAAGGACCCTTAAAGTCTATAAGCTCAACTTCCTCATCTGTAAAATGAGGGGGTTGGATCAAATGATCTCAAAGATATCTTTTATCTCTAAATCTATGATCTTATACTCCCTGCCTAAGTAAAGCTTAGACTCCCACATAATTAAATTCAAGAATACTTGTTAAGTATCTACTATTTGCAAAAGTCTTGTGCTAGGCTCTAGAAGTGCAAAGACAGTCTTCATCCTCCAAGCACTTACATTCTGTTTAGGAGTCGATTTGGTTAAGATATACATACATATACATATATATTTATATATATATATATATATATATATATATATATATAAATATATGTGTATATATATATATATATGCAATTATAGGAAAGATTCAAGAAGAGAGTTCTGAAAAATTGAAGAAGAAAAGTACAATTTTAGGTCATAAAATCAGGAAAGGCTGCATGGAGAAGGTGGCATATGAAATGACACTTGAAGGAATAAGAATTCTGAAAATTCTGAGGAAATGAAGAGCAAGTGCATTCCAAGTATGGTGGATAGTCATCCAAAAAGCATGGAGTTGTGAGATGCTACACTTAACTCATGGGTAATCTTGTTATTCAATTTGACTAAAAAAGGGTAGCTAATGAGGACTAAGGAGAAATATGTAGAAAACCCAAGTAAACTTAGAAATGCTTCAGAACAAAAGACACAATCATGAATGGCTTTCAGATCGTGAGACTCCCACTTCTACTTTAGAAGCAAAGACTCACAGAAAGAAATGTAACTGTAATCAACATGTTATTTATAAGACAATTCAGTTTGACTAAATGTTACCTTTTAAACTATAAAACATTTGAAATTTAAGCAGTTCATCCTGAAGTGATCTGCCCATAGAAAATACTTCAATCACATCTTAATTAATTCATTGGATCATAGTATGATAAAATCCAAATGGCCCTTAGAGATCAAGTCTATTCTAATCTTTTAGACCTATTGTTTCCCCCATAGATGAAGAAAACTTATTTAATACCTTAAGCAAGTTCAGGGTAGACACAGTATTAGAAACCAAGTTTCTGATTTGCTACCACTTATCTTCATTCCTTCATTCATTTTTCATTCATTTATTCATTCATTCATTTAACAAACACTTTCTGATTATCCTTTATCTGTAAGACTGTCTTTGAAACATTTTAGAAGATGCAAGGATAAATAAAATATTTCTTTTGTACATCTGCTTCTAAGAGAAGAAAAAGAAATCTACAAATAACTATAAGACAGAATGGAGAGAGTGGCTTGGTTAAGAGAAGTATTTTCTTTTAATTTTTGTTGATGTTTTGTGGTTTTGTTTTGTTTTTTTTTTTAGTGTGGGGAGAATTGAAAGTATCTAATGGAAGCAAAATCATAGGTTAGGCACAGATAGCATAGTATTATAGAAATAACAATTGGCTTAAAGGAAGAAAATGGGTTTCACTCCCCCTCCTTTCTCTCTATGTGTGACCTCAGATAAGTCCTTTCCTCCTCTATATCTCGGTTCTCTCATCATAAAATGGGGATAATTATACCTGTCATAACAACATAAAGAGATAGTCACAGAAAAAGGGCATTCTACAGTTACATTTTGAATTCTTTGTAAAGCTATTTCCTACCTATAGTCTCAATTAAGCAACCTTCTCCATTTATTCATTATAAATGTTCCTTTTTGTAAAAGCTGCCAAACAATTATCTTTGAGTCGTCCTTTCTCTACTTCCATCTCTTTTGCAAAGATCCCCCTGCTTCTCCTAAGAAGGTGAACAAGGGAAGCAGCCTGAAGTTTGGGGTAAGAGAAGTTTCAAGGAGCAGTAGGTAAATATAAAGTGATGAAAACTGTCTGAAAAGTCTTCAGTTCTATGTGGCGAAAAAAGTAGAATGGAATTGGAGAGGTCATTATCACTTGACCTTTGCCAGAAGGCTGAGACATTATTTAATCCATTTCCTGTCCATAGCCAAGATGGAATCTAAGCATTCTAGACAGTTAAAAAAGAACTAGATATTCTTTCTAGCAAATCACCTTAAATAATTCTTTCAAAAACAGTAAAACTACATCAAAGGCATGTATAGGTCTACTTTCATACCTTTCTTCCTCTTCTCTGTCAAAACATACCCATCTTTTACCTCAAAGACCACTTCTTTTGTACAAACTTCCCTGGTCACCCAAATAATAGTGTCTGAACCCTTCATTTGTCATTTAGTATTCATTTCCTCATGAAACTCTTATACTGACGTCACTTATTTTTCAAAACTTTCATTCCTTGTCACCTCCCCCCTATTTAACATTTTTAAGTTAGCTAAGTGCGTGCTACTTGCCAGACATTGAGAGAGATACATAGATAAAAATAAAAATAACTAGCATTTATAAAGAACTTTAAGGTTTTCAAGGTGTTTATAACATTTTATCTAAGAAATTGTTGGTTACTTTTATTATACTTATTTTACAGATGAAGAAACTGAGGAAGACAGAGAAGAAGCAATATCTCATAGTGTCTGAAGTTATTTGACTCTTCCTTACTCCAAGTCCAGTGCTCTATTTATGAGGTCACTTCCTTGTCTCTAATAAAATAATATTTGATCCCTGACCTACAGGATTTTTTTCTGATCCATAAAGTCATTTATTAAGAACCTGATATATTTAAGGACATATTCAATGTTAACAATACAAAGACAATTATTAAAATTCTCTACCTTGAAGAACTCACATACCAAAGAGACATGAAAAAGGTAAACAACAGCACAAGTCTAAATTAAAGTGTCAAATAATAGAAACTATAAAAAGCAACCTTTTATCATTTGCAGAAAAATGAGAGATTGATGCCAGTTATAATCAAGAAGAAAATTCAATGAAAAACATCCTGAAGGATGGAAGAAGTGAAGATTGGATAGGGATACAAAGAGAAGAAAACTCCAGTTTATGTTCAACAAGGACAAAGGCTTTGAATGCAGAATGAACTTGATAATTTCAGGTTACAGTAAAACTGAGTCATTTTGCCTGGGTCTGGGAAGGGGATTAGCTGTCTTTTCTTAATTATACTCCCTCCCTCCAAATTTTATCTTTGAAACTTATGCAATTACTATTGGATTCTCTTCCTGTTTTTCTGTATTTCCCTTGCCCATTTCCTTGCTCCTCTTCCTTCTACTCCATGATAAATATTGATTCTATTTCCAAGGTACTGATTTCCACTTTCTTCTCTTTTTATGCTATATTTCTTAGAATTTCATCTATTGACCTGAAGGATTTTGAAGTCTCTTAGGATATGTCATAACCAGGGAAAAATTAAAATGCAAATCAACATATGCTAACCACAATAGAGCAAATGCAAGTGTTACAGTAGGAGATAAAAGAGTGATCACTGATGCCAGAGGGAATCAAAATAAGCTTCATGGTAAAAAAAAAAAAAAGCTTTGCTTATAAGCTCATTTTACTAAGATTCCATTCTTTGTATACTTTCTCCCACCTCATGGCATTTAACATAGGATTTAATGTTACTATTGAGGGTCTGAATGTATGAGTAGCCAGAGCATTGTCCCTCAGATAAACTTGAATACTATATGGACCTTGTTGGCAATACTTTTTCAAGACATTTTAATGATTTGCATCAATTTTAATCCTGTGTGAATTTTTTTGCTTTCCATAGTCTATGTTGGCTTGTTAGTCTAGTAATGTACTAGGAATCAGAAAACTTGAGTTTTAGACCCATTTCAGTTCAAGCTTTGTAGAATTCAAACTGTGTAACCTTGGACCAGATCCATTATCTCTCTGAGTCTAAATTTCCTCAACTGTAGGACCAGAAGATGCAACAGGACCAATATGATATGTGAAATGATTATAATAAATATTTAAATTTGTTGGATAAATTGCCATACCAAACTACCAAAAATTATTTTATTGAGCTAGAAAAAATAGTAACAAAATTCATGTGGAGGAACAAAAGATCAAGAATATCAAAGGAATTAATGAAAAAAAAATTCAAAGGATGGTGACCTAGATCTAAAATTATATTATAAAGTAGCAGTCATCAAAACTGTTTGATATTGGGGGCAGCTAGGTGGCACAGTGCATTGAGCACCAGCCCTGGAGTCAGGAGTACCTGAGTTCAAATCCGAACTCAGACACTTAATAATTACCTAGTTGTGTGGCCTTGGGTAAGCCACTTAACCCCATTGCCTTGCAAAAAAAAACTAAAAAATTTTGTTTAATATTGACTAAGAAATAGAGTGGTAGAATAGATTAGGTGCAAAAATATAGTAAATAACTATTTACTACTCTTGTTTGATAAACCCAGACACCAGTTTCTGGCTAAGTATCTGCTTTTAACAAAAACTGCTGGGAAAACTGGAAAATATTATCACAGAAACTAGGCATGGACCATCATTTCACACTCCATACAAAGATAAGGTTGAAAAGTATACTGGATTTAGACATAAAGAGTGATACCATAATTCAAAAAAGGAGAACAAGCAATATTTTATCTCTCATATCTATGAAGGCAGAAGAATTTTACGACCAAACCAGTTAGAGAACATTACAAAATACAAAATGGATGATTTTGATTACATTAAATTAAAACTTTTGCACAAATAAAGCAATGCGACCAAGAATAAAATGAATGCAGTAAATTGGGAAGCAATTTTTACAGTTAGTGTTTTTGATAAAGGACTCATTTCCAAAATTTACAGAAAACTGAGTCAAATGTATAAGAAAACTGATATTCCCCAACTGATAAATGGTCAAAGGATGTGAACAAGTAGTTCTCAAATGAAAAAATTATATCTATCTCTAGTCAAATAAAAACGTTTTAAATCATTAATGATTAAAGAAATGCAACTTAAAACAACTCTGAGCTACCACATCACAACCATCAGATTCATCATTGTTACTGAAAAAGAAAATGATCAGTGCTGGAGGAGATGTGGGAAAACTGGAACACTAATGCACTGTTGGTGGAGTTGTGAATTGAGTCAACCTTTCAGGAGAGCAATTTGGAATTATGCCCAAAGGACTATAAAACTATATTCCCTCTGATCCAATGATACCACTACTAGATATGTTTCCCAATATCATAAGAAATGGAACAAAACTCACATGTACAAAAATATTTATAGCAGCTCTTTCCATAGAGACAAAGAAATTGAGGGTATCCATATTAATAAAAGAATTGCTGAACAAATTATGTTATCTGAATGTGATGGAGTACTATTCTTCTATTAAAAATCATGAGTGCTCGAACTTCAGAAAAGTCTGGAAAGACTTGGATGTTCTACCCAATTTAAATTACTTATTCAATGCCATACAAATCAAACTACCAAATAACTATTTTATTGAGCTAGAAAAAATAGTAACAAAATTCATCTGGAGCAGTAAAAGGTCAAGAATAGCGAGGGAACTGGTGGGGGAAAAAACTGCCTGGTACTGGTTAATAAATAGAGTAATGGATCACTGGATTAGGATGGGTTCAAAAGAAATAGTAGAAAATGACTACAGCAATTTACTGTTTGACAAATGCAAAAATAACGGCTTCTGACATAAGAACTCACTATTTCACAAAAATTGTTGGGAAAAATGGAAACTAGTATGGCAAAAAGTAGACATAGGTACAGGATTTAGACTTAAAGGGTAACACCATAGATAAATTAATAGACCAAGAAATACTCTATCAGATCTATGGAAAGCAAATAAATTTATGACCAAACAAGAATTAGAGTACATTATAAAATGCAAAATGAATGATTTTGACTACAATACATTAAAAAGTTTTTGTACTAATAAAATCAAGGTTACAAGTTATAAGGTTACAAGTCATTCCCTAATTGAAAAAATGGTTAAAGGATATGAATAGACACTTTTAAAATGAAGAAATTAAAACCTATAAATAATCATATGAAAAATGCTCCAAATCATTATTGATTAGAAAAATGCAAATGAAAATAGCCATGAGGTATCACTTCACACCTATCAGATTGGTCAACATGAGAAAAAGGAAAAATTCTCACTGTTAGAGAGGATGTGGGAAGATTGGGACATTGATGCACTGCAGGCAGAGTTATGAATGGATCCAACTATTCTGGAGAACAATATGGAAATATGCCAAAAAACAATAAACATGTTCATCCCTTTGACCCAGCAATTGCAATTCTAGGCTTCTATCCAGAAGAAATCATAAAAAATGGTAAAAGTTTCACATGTTCCAAAATATTCATAGCAGATCATTTTGTAGTAGCAAAGAATTGAAAATTGAAGGGATGCCCATCAATTGGGGAATGGCTAAACTAGTTATGGTACATTAATAACATGGAATATTATTGTTCTATAAGAAACCATAAATGGTAGGACTCTAGAGGTGCATGGAATGATTTGTGGGATCCGATGCTGAGCAAAGGGAGCAGAACCAAGAGAACAATGTGCACATTAACACCAACTTTGTGAGATGATCAATTTAGATGAAAGTAGCTCCTCTCAGCATTTCAGAGAGCTAGGACAACTGTTTTAGACTGATTATGGACAATGTTATCCTAATCCAAAGGATGAAAAACAAAATAAAACAAAAAAATCTGATGAACACTTTATAAAAATGATCTTTTATGTATCTCTTTCCCTTAATCTTAATTCCTTATACCAAAAATGACTATTTTATAAACATGATTATCAAAAACATGTATGAATAATGCTAACCTAACTGCTGCTGTGGGGCAGGGGGTGGGAAGGGAGGGTGGAAAGAAATTTTGGAACCTAAATATATATATATATATATATATATATATATGTGTGTGTGTGTGTGTGTGTGTGTGTGTGTGTGTGTGTGTGTGCACGCACGCATATGATGAAAAAATAAATAAAATTTAAAAATGATCTGTCAGATCCATGAAAAAGGGAGGAATTTATGACCAAACAAGAACTAAGGCACATTATAAATTACAGGACGAAAAATAAAAGACTTGCATGAACTGATGCTGAGTGAAGTGAGCAGAACCAGAAGAACGCAGCACATATTAATGGTAACACTGTATGATGATCAACTAGGATGGACTTGTTCTTCTAAGCAGCACAGTCAGAGACAATTATTAAAGAAATTGAGATGGAAAATATCATCCATAACCAAGGAAGGAACTATGAAATCTGATTGCAGTTCACTATTTTCAGTTCTTAATATTTGTTTGTTTTATATTTCTCCTCTCTCATGGCTTTTTCTTTTTGTTCTGATTCTTTCATAACATGATTAATATGGAAATACATTTCACTTAGCTATGTATGTATAACCCATATTAGATTACTCTCTGTCAAGGGGAGGGAGCAGGGAAGGAGGGAGAAAGATATGGAATTAAATTTGCTGGATTTTCCCTACTTTCCAGGGAATTCTGACTTGAAGATGAGATTGTCACTGCCATGCTGCAGCCAAAGTGATCAATCAGCTACCCTGACATGCTAACAATCCCCAGGATTGTAACTGCCAAGAGAACCAAACCAGGTGCTTCACTTCTGCTTCTGGCCATGCTAACTCTGGTTCTGTGCCCTGCTGATCATAAAATTCAATGCCCCTAATGACTTGGAGACTGTTAACACAAGTCCCAAGAATTCCTGTGTTATGATCCAAGTGTTGGTGATTTTCATGCTTAAAATCCTGCCCCTGCCATAACCAGGTGAGCCCCACTTCTTAGAAAGGTGGACTTTGCTTGCAAGCAGTTTCCTTCACTTCAAAATTAAACTTCTGTTCAATTCCTGACACTCCTGTCTCTAGTCTGCTCTTTCGAGTGCCAGTCATTCACAGAAGCCTGTTCAGTCTGGTTGATAATATAATGATACTTGTAATATTTACACTTGCCATGATTATTTTTTAAAAAATAAAATGAGTGAGTGCTTTCATTCAGTTACATGTCATTCAGTTTAACTGCTAAAAACTGAAACAAAATATCAGGGTTCTGATCAATGATCAGTCTTTATTTTTATTCATTTTGTGATGTAAGAATATTTTTCTTCATAATTTATATTGATTTTTCCTATTTCCTTTTCAAAGAAAGAAAAGAGAAACATTTGAGAAAGTCAAAGTTCTGAGGGGATGAATATTCTTCCTCTTCTAGGAAAACAGACAGAGTTCTTCTCTTCAATGCAAAAAAACCCTATACTCAAGTTCAGGTTCAGAACTAACCAACTGGGGTGATCTGGGGTGATCTTTGTAGGGATCTGTCATTGTTGTCTAGCACCCACTCTAAACTGCCCAGTGTAAGCATTCCATTTTGATTATTAAACTACTTAAATAATCAGTCTGGAGCTCCTGACTCATTTCTTTGATATATAGATATCAAAGTGAATTCTTTATTTGATAAAGCTTTGAATATTCCACCACAGGGTATTTCTAGGCAAAATTGATGTAAAAATGTGAAATTTTAAATTTGACAATAGCATTAATAGCTAATGTTTATATAACACTTAATAATTTGCAGAGCACTTTGCTCATAATAACCCTGAGAAGGATAGGTAGTTATTATTCCTAGTTAGCCAATGAAGTATCAGAGGCTAAATGATTTGTTTGAGATCATATAGCTAAACAATTGTAAAACAGAATTTGAAGTCAGGTCCTCAGACTCCAAGGGAAGGACTTCATCAATTCCATTGCCTTACAATCTCCCATTTCAGATTAGCATGGATCATATTATACTTTCATACTTCATCAGTTCTGATTTGATTAGTATATCAGTTCATATATTCATGAAGCTCACTAACTTCTCTCCAACTTAAGGAATGATTTGTTTGGCTCACTTTAACTTAAAAAATTCATTACCAAATGGCCAAACAATTGATAATGAGTCTCTTCAAATTTAGTGTGGTTCTCCACACACCAAAAGACTTTGAATGAGTCCATCATTGGGTACACAAATGAAACCTTTCCACCTTGAAACTTTGCAGTCCACTGGCAAAGCACTCAGGAATCACATCTGAACCATAATGAGGCATCAGAGTAGGACTTTAGTGGAGGGTTAGACCATATCAACAAAAAACAATTTGAAAAAGTTTATGATATTTGGGGGTATGTAAAACCCTAAATAAATTGGTATACTTAATATATATTATATAATATGTAATAATATGCAATATAATAATATATTATCTCATTTGATTCTCAATACCTTTAATATTATCCCCCCTTTTAAAATAAAATATTTTCTTTACTCTCCTTTTTTAAAAAAAATATCATTGCAAATGGTATTCTGTATGGTTTTTCCTTCTCTCTCTCTCTTTCTTTCTCTCTCTCTCTCTCAAACAAGGTTGTGTGTGATATCAGAGTGGAAAATATTTTGAAGGTTATGACTCTTCTAGATTTTAGCAGAAAGACAACTGGGAGTTTTCCTTTGTTTTGTTTTGTTTTCTTTCTATCAAAAAAAGATAGTTTTTTAGCATGATGATACCAAGTTCTAGGAAACAGCTCATTATCTCTGATACTATGTTGAAGAACAGGTCTAGGTCGGTAACTTAAGTAGGAAAGATTGCCCAAAGAACATCCAGGAATAACCTTGGACCTTTCCCTAAATTTCATTTCTTCTCCAGTCAAAAACCAATCTTTCTCTGTAGAAGACTCAGGGTGGTGCATGGGAGGGGGAAATACTCCATGTCTTTCATAACTGTTTCTCAACTACCTGCAATCTTTCCAAGTTGCTTGGCAGCACGCTGCATATAAAATTAAATCTGAAGTGCTAATTTGGCACAATTTTTTATGCATAACATTAATTCTCAACATTAATTTTGACATGTTCATTTTTTTAAGATTTCCAACTGGCAGTGTAAAATAACTCAGAGAAAGTAATTTATGGGAAGGAACAGGATGGAGTTGGTATTTCTGGCCCTAGGAGACAAGAGTTTCCTGATACTCTTTGGGTCAAGTAATGTCATTTTCCTTCCCCTTCACACCTGATATTCCAGCTCTGCTGCCACCTCAGATAGTTCCAGGCAGCAGGGCTGATGAATGACACTGCTTTCCTCCATTCATCTCTGATAAAAGGATTCATCAGCATTAGGAAGATCATCATCACCACAAACGTCCAGAAAGTCAAACTCTAGTCTCTAAGGACCAGATGAAATCACAATGGAAAAATGTGTTGGGAGATAGAGACACATCTGGGTCGATTTATTCATTTCCTTGGACAAATTATAATTTGTTCTCTTTATCATAATTCATTAAATATTCAAATCAGGATTTTAGGACAATGCCATTTTGTCAAAGGCTAGCACTCAAGAACAACCAAACTTATTCACTTATGCTTCCTCTACTATGCTTTCAAAAGACTCATGCTCTAAAAGGAATGTTAAGCTTTCTACAAAGAACACTGGGATTTGTAAATCTCCAAATCAGGAAAAAGCCTTAAATTAAAGGTCATATAAAATAAACCTCAATAATGAGTTGAGATTGCCATTATTGACATTTATATAGCTCTATCTTCTGTAGAATTCCCTAATTGGTGATTACCTGGAATTTTTTTTAAGTATAGTGAAGACGAACTCTTCTTCATCATAAGTAATAACAAAAGTAATAATAGCATTTATAACATGCTTTATAGTTTGCTAAGTGCTTTACAAATATCTCATTTTATACACAAAATAACTGGGGACAAGTGGGAGAAGGTACTATTTTTATCTCAGTTTTTACTTTTACCTGGGACATAGGCATGAGAGGCTTTAAGTGATTTACTCCTACAACTAATAAGTATCTGAGGCTGGATTCAAATTCAGGTCTTACAAATTCCATGCTCTCTTTTCATTACACCTAGGTGCCACTTTAGAAATATGTTAATTGTTAGGACATTGTTACCTAAATTAAATCTCATTTCTTGTAATAGTCACCAAGAATATGTGTACATAAATCAAATGACAAATACTTACTGAGTCCCTACTGTGTGACTAGTACCATGATAAATATTATGAGAGATTCAAAGAAGTGGAAGACCCTCACTGGGAAGAGGGAAAATATTTAGCATATCTAGGGATATAAAATTAGCAATTGTGAAATAGTGTTCTTAGAAGAAACAAGTCAAATTTTGTGCTCTTAGGATAAAAAGTCTATAGCAGTCCTACAAGTCAAAAATAGAAGAGAATGGGAATAATATTACCTCTTTCTTGGTCTTTATCATCCATTTATACTATCTCAAACTCACTTGTCAATAATATATTTTGTTTAAGCTGTACTTAGCTGACTCACTCTAGATGAATAAATCTCAAAATCATCAGGTAAATATAATGTCCAGAAAACTCTATCCTTAGCCTGTTATATCAGTGACAAAGTCAAGTTGCCTTAGATGTTCTTCCCTAACTGGCTCCAACAAGAGTTGGGACTTGCCAACTGGGGAATTCTCACTGCTTTCTATGGAAGGTCTGCTTTGCTGAGCATATAGACAGTTCCAGAGAAGCAGAAGAGAAAAGCCTTATCACAGATCCATGGAATAAAATAGGTTCCTGACTGAATAAGGCAATAGAGATACTGATTTGGAGGCAACCAACAACCCTCTGAAAAACAAAACAAAACAACTAGAACAAAAAAAGAACCCTTTTCAGATGAAGAAATTGAGACCCAAGAAATCAAGTAACTAACCCAAAATTATACAAAAAGTAGAGTAGAGATAAGATTCAAACATATTCAATGACTCTCATTTCAGAGCTTTTTTCATTTTTTTTATTCATAAAACTGAAATTCAGATCTTGAAACTATTCCCTGCATGACTTTGTGTCTTAGTTCCTTTTTTTAGGAGCCTTGGTTTTCTCATGAACTTGGATTATCTCAAAATCTTACTATCAATCCTATTATGTTATCTGAAAGCCCAGGTTTTAAGTCTTTTAGGGTTTTTTTTAAATGAACAAGGTATTTTTATTTTCTTAGGTCAATTAATTGTGTAATAATACTGACATGAAAATAAACTACAAGATTTTCCCTGTATTTGTTAGCATGATCCAAATGTACCAGTTGATTCAATTTTTTCACTTTTACAAAACTATAGAAAAGAAGACATCCTCTAGCTCAAATTCCTCATTTTACAAAGTAGAAAATTTAGAGAGATAAAATCACTTCCTCCAAGTCACATAGTCATTGGCAGAATCTGACCTGGATGTTCAGGGACCTAAATCCCAGAAGTTTCTTTGCACTGTATCAAAGTAGATTTAGAAAAGACCTTAAAAATTATTCAGCCATCTATGTGGAAAACTGAAGAGCAAAGTAGGCAGTTTGGCTTCCACAGAACTGTCCCAGTAAAACCTTAAAAATAGCATGAGATTGAATAATACAATGAGAGATTATAATAAGTGACTTCATCTACTTGTACAAAAAGTTGACTACATGGCCACAGGCAACAGGAAAAGATATCCACCAGCACAGGAAAATAAAACCAAAACACCAATACTCTACAAAATCCCTTTATCTGGAGACAACAAGAATCATGTAAAGGACAATAGAAAAGGAGAAGAAAGATAATATCAGAAAAGTGATAGACACAAACAAAATAAATTTCAACTTTAGAGAGTGACTTTAATAAGGAGAATTGATTATTAAAAACAAAACAAAGGAGCAGGGAAAAAAACACCTGAAAATCATGAGAGAGACCGACAACTGGGGAATAACTGATTTGGGGCATAATGTTGTAATGTAATAGTGTTTACTGTCTTACAAGAAATGACAGAAACATTTTTAGAGAATTCTGGGAGGACTTGAATAAACTGATGCAACGTGAAGTAAATCCCAAACAATGATTTATATAATAAAAGTATTGCAAAGAAAAACCATTCTGAAAGATCTAATTTCATCACAACAATCACCAACCATGACTTTAGAGGATCTATGGAGAAACATTCACTTTCTGACAGATATAATCAACTCAAAATACAGAAAAAGACATATGTTTCACCCGTGAAATGAAAGCACTATGCAGTTTGTTGGCTTGACTATACTTATTTGTTTTTTTCAAACCGAGAACAGGATTTAAAAGGGTGAGAATGCTAGCAATATGGATGTGACAAAAAAGAAGAAAAAGAAGAAAAGAGAGTTATTGAAAAAAATAAAATGCACAAGAAGAGAACAGGATAATATTCATGTGGAAACAAAGTCAAGTAGGTCAACTTTGAAAGATACACATTGAATTTATTATGCATTACCTTAAATATGAGCAATATGAAATGCAGATTCATAGTTTATATACAATCTTTTTTTTATATGGTACTCTTTATATGGAAATAGTAATGTGTTTAGTGTTATACTCATGATATTAAAAATAAAATCAGACAAACAGAAAAGCTTAGCCAGTACAACCTCTTAATTTAATAGGTGAAGAGGCTGAGTCATAAAGCAGTGAACTGACATTATATATATATATATATATATATATATATATAGTAAAAGAAATAATAAGCAGCAGAATCTGATTGATACACAAGAACTCTGAATGCCAATCTAATGATAATTCAACTACATTTTTTTGTTTCCATCTTGCTATTCTGCTTCCCTGATGAAGTTTCTCAAATAAAACACTCCAAAAAGGCACATGAACTAAATAAAGAATGAGGAAGGTATGGGAGCAAAGTACCATAGCCAAAATGGTTTCCTTTCTAGAACACTAGACATACAAAGGAATATTTCCATTCAGTCTTCCATCCAAGGTGATTGTTAGTATTACAAACCAAAGGTTTTGCTGAGTTAAGCTCTGATGAAGGTCTTCATTAACAGGAAGACAGAGTTGGCATGAAGTGGGTAGTCAACCCTTGAGAAGACAAAAATCAGTTCCATTCTGCCTCCAATCTGGGGTAGCCATGACCAATTCCATTACCTCTGAAGTGAGATTCAACTTCTCCAAATGCAAATGGGGTTTCCATTTGCTCAAAATCCCACTGGGCTCAAAATTTAGAGGTTTAGATAGAAGATTATAAATAGTCCTTTATTTGAATTCAGAAACAGACTGAAAGCTAGTGTAAATTACTGAATGTAGGTAGTAGGAACGTGATTCAGCAGCAGGACTGAAAAGGAAAGAAAAATATTTTGGGACAGGGACTGTGCTAGTACCTTCAAGGAGACTTCCAGATAGGGACAATTAGTTCAGCCTAATCTGGCCAAGAAAAATCTGATTTAGATTTATATCACAAAACTAATAATCCAGGCTACCTCATAAGTCAGATGACTTAAGTCTGACTCTGACACATTTTAGCCATGACAATCAACAAGCATTTTTTTTTCAAGGCAATGGGGTTAAGTGGCTTGCCCAAGGCCACACAGCTAGGTAATTATTAAGTATCTGAGGGCGGATTTGAACTCAGGTGCTACTGACTCCAGGGCCAATGCTCTATCCACTGCACCACCTAGCCACCCCAACAAGCATTTACTATGTAACAAGAAACTGTACTAGGCCCCAGAGGGAGAAATCAAGAGTTCAAGTACTTGCTCAGACATGTATTGGTTATGTAGCTTTTGGCAGGCCATTGCATTGAAAGATCCTTAGATCTTTCAAAGTTGTTTGTCTTTACAATGTTGTTATATAAAATGCTCTCCTGGTTCTGCTCATTTCATTCTGCATTAGTTCAGGCAAATCTTTCCAGATTCCTTTGAAACTGTTTCTTTTATCATTTGTTATAGTCCCCTCCTAATTTTCCAGTTTTATATCATACTTTCTACTCCCCAACATTTCACTTATACTATTACTTGATATTCCACAAGTATCCACATGCCTGAAATTCTCTCCATCTTCACCTCCATCTCATGGTTTCTCTGGTTCCTTTCAAGTATCAGTTAAAATTACATCTTTCATAAGAAATCTTTCCTAATCTCCCTTGATGTTAGGGCTGTCCCTTAGTGATTTTTTCCAGTTTATGTTGTATACATCATATTTCTATATAGTTATTTTCAAATGGTCTCCTCCATTGGACTTTGAACTTCTTGAAAACAAGGACTTATGTGTGTGATATACTATACATGTGATATATTATATACATACATGTACACATGTGCATATATATCTATAAATATAGATGCAAATATACAATATTCACAAACATACAAACACAAACATACACACATAAATAAATATATACCTTTTCTCTTCCTTCAAAGAGGACATTGATTCACATACCAGAAGCTAAATTTTCATTTCTCAGTGCTCAGTTGACTGATAATTTTCATTCCCCCACTGAATAGAAAGTTTTCTATATGTGCCTTGGGGTTGTTTCTTCCTCCTTGGAGAAAAAGATTAAAAATTATTCATTTCTTTTGTCCAGCTAAGAAACCAAAACTTCCAAGAATGAACAACCATACCCAAGGCAAGGTTTTATCTTTAAAGAACCCCAGCTCTTAAATATATTCTTTCTCACTGATCTTTGAGGATCACTCAGGAAATTAAGGACAAATCTAATCTTATCACACTTAATCTTAACAAACCTACAGTAACTTTCCATTTTCTACCTAATATAGTTTAACTCCTTTCTAGCCTTATCTATCAAGGCATCTCTGTGTAATTCACAGAGTCTGAGATGAGAGGAATCCTGGTAAGGAACTAGCCCAATCCAAAATTCAAGGGAATAATCACCATAATATAAGATATGATCTAATAAAGTTGAACTCTTTTGCTGGACATGTATTAAGCCCCCTTACATTGGTCCATACCATTCTCTATGCTTGGAATGTCATTTTTACTTTTCTACTCTTTGAAATCTTATTTCCTCTTAAAGGCCCCAAACAAAAGTTGTGTCTCTTCCAAGAAGCTTTCTCTGATTAGCCCAGTTTGCAACACCTGTTTTGGAATTCTCCTAGCATTCTGTCCCTTTCTGTTGGCATTTATCTTATTCTATTTCATGCCATGATTATTTGTGAAGTCATGTATCCTCTGAAAGATTAGGAGCTGTTAAAGATATCTTCTATGTTTTATTTTTTTTCCTGGAACTTCCTCTGCTACCTAGCAGGGCTTAAAGCTTAGTAGTACATGCTTGGTGAATTATATTACCCCTCTCACCATTCCCATCCCTGTGTCCTTCCTGCCCTTTTGCCTCCCATAACCTCTCCTTCCTTTTTTTTTCTTCTCTCTCATTTTTCCTTAATAAGTGGAGAACAATTGATTGGATTTTGAAACAATACTGGTAAGAATATAGGATTTATCAGAGAGGCTAATCAGGACAAAGGACAGTGACTAGGTTATTACCAGTGTGTTAGGTTGCTCTCCATTAGGTTGTTTTCCCACAGAGTGAGGTACTTAGAAGACAACTTCACACAATACAATTTTCTTAGTCAATGGAATGATTAAGACAATATCTCCCTGTGGGCTTGCTGTTTGCTTGCATATATCTCAATTACTGGAATGAATGTCCTTTAATCTCCTGCTTCTGCTATGAAGAATTCATGGCTTTCTGGAGGTAATGAGTAAGTTATGTGGCTCATCTCTCCCTCTTTAAATATGTTTCAGTGCTGTCCATATAGTGGTTCATTCTACCCAGTCTGAAGAAAATCAAGACTGATCTAAAACTAAACAGATTAACCATGTTGCCTGTGGAATAGACAGGACCCATCCCTTGTATCCAGCAGACCTTCTGCCAAAAACCCCAACTCAAATGCCAAAAGAAGCATGGTCAACCTACTTAAGGATGAGATCTATTTGTTTTCTCTGTAAATGACTTGAAAGGTTTGAGGGGATTATTGGCAACACCCAGTGGGATTTTTCCTTTGACTCAGAAAAGGGACCTATCTTTGCAGGATAAAAGGTGACAGATTTTCCTCTTTTCCTCAGAATTTCATTCCACTGTGTTTAAAGATAGAGGGCAGACTATTTTGTAGTTGAAGCTTTCATGGTTAGTTCCCTGGAATCAATCAGGGTCAACTCCATGGGAATTACTAAGAAACTGGAGACAATTGTGGCTGAGTTTTATTGTTCATATCATTCAACATAGGAATTAGCCAGTATAAAAGCACAAAAATGGGAAGTGAAATATTGTGAAAGAAGGACAGAAAGCAGGTCATGGTGACTATAGAGTGTATGTAGATGGCAATAATAAATGAGAAGACTGGAAAGATAGGTAAGGAGAAAGAGTAAAGTGCTCTGAGTTGTAAATAACTAATATTGTCAAAAATTATATCTACTTCTGGAGGTAATAGAGAACTATTGGAGTTCAATAAATAGGGTAATAGTAGCATAGTCAGATCTGTGCTTTAGGGAAGTCATTTTAAAGGATGGAATGAAGTTGAGAGAGAATGAAAAGAAGAGTAAAGAGGAGGTGATGAGTTAAGGAAAGGGCACTTATATGAGACATAATACAAAAATAGGTAAACGAATCAGACATGGGAAATGAGGAAAAGGGAAGAATCAAGGATATTCCAGAGGTCGTGAATGTCAGTAACTAAAGGATGAGGGCATACTTAAAAATAATATAGAAGTTTGGCAAAGCAGTGGGTCTTAAGGAAGGAAATTGAGTTTGAGAAGCCTATGGTTTGCTGTGTCCAATAAGCAGTTTGTGATTTATCTGATAAGGGGAGACATTACGATTGTTTCTCTTGATTGTCAAAATCCTGATCATTTTTCAAGGTCAAGTTGAGCTACCAACTCATCACAAAACTCTCCTAACTAGCCAGGCATCAGTGATCTTTCCTCTCTTTTCTTGAAATATTACCACATTTATTGTCTATGAGCATGCATCCTAGCACTTCATTGCATGACATCTTATAATGTTCTGCAGTTATAAAGTCATAGCATATGGGAGATAGAAGAATCTTCAAAATCAATACCCCAACTCCTCTTTCTACTAATGACAATGAATTTCTTTGTAGTTACTATTCCAGTTCAATGCATTGCCAAAGAACTGACTCTCTCACCTAGTAGTTTCCCATTCTTGATGTTGCTGACTCATTTCAGTCCTGTCCAATTCTTTGTGTCCCCATTTGGGGTTTTCTTGGCAAAGATACTGGAGTAGTCTGTCATTTGCTTCTCATTTTACAGATGAGGAAACTGAGATCAATAGGGTTAAGTGATTGTCAGGTAGTAAGTGTCTGAAGTAAGATTTTAATTCAGGAAGATGATCCTTCCTAACTTCAAGGATAGTATTTCATCCCACTGTGCCACCTGGCTGTCCATTTCTAGTTCTAAATAAGAGCTATTATTTGTTAGACCGAGATCTTAAAGGGAAAGAGTCATTGTGATCATTAACTATGAGTGTCATGAAGAAATTCAGAGTCAGATTAGTCTGGAAAGAATGTTAATACTTCTCTGTATCTGTTAGAATGCCATTGTGGATAAATAGTGTTGGAACTTGGAACTAGGATGACCTGGGTTCTAATTTTAGCTCAGGTATTTATTATTCCTTTAAGCCTGGGCAAGTCATTTTACTTCCCTAAAATTCTGCATCCTTATCATAAAGGGTAGTCATGTGGACTTCTCAGGAAGGATCAGATGAAAAGTAGAACTTCTGTAAAATACTTGCAAATATTCAAATAATTTATCAAATATTATAACGATCATCATCATTACCAATATTAGATGGTATTTAGGACTAGGATTTAGAGCTGGAGAGGACCTTTGAGATCCAACCCCATTAATTTATAGATGAAAAATCTGTAGCCAAAAGAAATTAAATGACTTGACCAGGGTTGGACAGATGGGGTAACTGAATCTAGAACCCAGGTGTATTGAATCCTGGCCCAAGATTCTGCTCTTTATAATATGGAAATTTAATGGAGATTGCTTCTAACAGGCTATTTTTTTAGGGCTAGAGTTTTTTTCAGCAGACTGTGTTAAATCCAAAACAGTCTGACTCTTATGAATTGGTCAGCAATAGGTCACTGCCCAGGCCTTCTTTGGTCATTTTTGGACCCAAATGGTGCAGATTGAGTATAAATAGGAGTAGTTTCTGTTTTGGCCAGAAACCCTGAGGGTTTTCTCTTCCCAGATAGATTTTTTTTGAGAACTAAAAAAAAGGCCATTCTTTGCCTCATTTCTTCTCTAACCTTAAATCTTGAATGTGCATTATCTCAGTCAAACTGAGACCTGGAAAACACCTTAGCTTAAAAATTCCAAAATTTTCCTTTTCATGCCAGGTTAATCTCCAGTTGTCCTAATCCATATATGGCCACTGGGCCCAAATGGCTCAGGAGGAGAGAGTGAGGCACATGACTTTTCACAGCCTGTCCTCACTTAATTCACCTGCAAGTCATGACATCATCTTTCTAATGTCATGATCCTCTTTGAGAAGGAAGGACAAACAACAAAACAGTTCCTATGCTATTTTCAAATACCAATCTGTTCATTCTCCCAGATTCCAATCTACGTTGATCTATAAAGCAATCTGACATTTAAGATTCCCTCCCTCCCTCTTCCCCTCAGCATGGCAAGAAATATTTTTCCAATGACATTGTTACAATATTAAGCAGCAGCTCCCTGGGGAGAAAGAATAATTCAAAATCTTGAATAAGATATTCAATTTGAGATTAGTTAAGTGGTTATTTGGCTGAAAGGGATTTGACAACAAGAACTCCTTCTATGTCTTCAGGTGAAGGAAATGTTCGGCTGAATTTAATTATCAATGCGATTCTCTGGCACCCCTCCATTACTAACCTTCAAGGCATTCTGATGGTAATTAAAGTGTCTGCAGGTTCATAGGAACAATAAAGTTTTGTAAGTATTGAGGATTCTAAGCACAAGCTTCCAAAGCTGCCCTGGAATTTCTGGGCATGTTCCCTCAAAGTCTTTGGTTAATACCCCATATGTAGTGGTGCATTCCATTAATATTGGTGGTCTTGGTCCATTTGATTTAAAAGTACCAGTGTTCAAGTCTGGTGATTTTCAGCTTGGGAGAACATATATCACAAATAAATGTTGGTATTGAGTTGCTTCAAATCTCTCCAGGAAACATATTATCCTTTGGCATTGAGAAGTAATTCTAATACTTATAGGTCAGAAGGAATCCTGACCAGGGTTGTTCTCACTCTCCTGAAAATTTTGCTTGTCCCCTGAGGGTGGAACTAAGAGTCATGGATAGACATTGCAGAAAGGCAATTTTAAGCTGGGTGCAATGAAAACATTTCTATCAGAGCTATTGAAAAAGTGGAAATGGCTAAGAGATACTAGGGTCTTCCTCAGTTTGAGTCCTTGAGCAAAACTGGGTGACCACTATCATATATATTATAAGGTGTATATGTTGGAATAAGAAGCATATGGGTTTTATGAAAACCTTTTAAGAAAACCCAATTTTGGAAAATCCAAATGAGAGAGAGAGAAAGAAAAAAGATAGAGACAGAGACAAGAGACAGACACAAATAGAAGGGGAGAGAGAGAGGGAGGGGGAGAGAGAGAGAGAGAGAGAGAGAGAGAGAGAGAGAGAGAGAGAGAAAACAACAGAGACTGAGAAGAGAAACACAGAAAATGATAGAGAAGGAAAAAAAGAAACAGAGAGAAGAAACACACACAGAAAGGGAGAAGTAAAAAGGACAGAAAAGCAGAGATAGAGAGAAGAGAGATGTAAGCACACACACACACACACACACACACACACACACACACACAAACACACGCACAAACACACAGGAGGAGAAAAAGAAAGCCAGACAAAGAGATGAAGAGAAATAGCTTAATTGGTTATTATACATGCCACAAAACAGTCCATTTGGGATTTTTTCAAATATAACCTTTCCTATTAAACGGGAATGTCAATTTTATAGTTCTATAACTAGCTAAAAAGATGGGAATTAAATTTAACTAACAGCTCTCCTACTAAGTAACTTTATGATTTTGGGCAAGAAAATAAACCTTTGACTCTCAGGCTTCTCATCTGCAAAATAAAGGGGTTAGATTAGTTGATCTCTAAGGTCCCTACTATCATTTTTTCCTGTCATTTTATAGTTCTAAGTTATCTATCCTGAGTCACTTGTGGATAATCTCTCCTTTGTCATTTTCAAGAAGACAAGAAGTTCTCTTCCTGGGAAAGGTACTGATCTGATCTGATAATGCCAATCTTATTTGGGTACAAACTCTCCATCCCCTCCTGTTCTGTCTGATTTGTGAACCTATACAGACTCCAAAAAGAAGCAGTAGAATTTAGGGAACTGTTGCATGTGAAAGTGTTGTGAACCTTCATCACCTGGTGCCCTTAAGTACTAGAATGTTGTTTTACTAAGTACCACAGGAGTGGGAATGGATTAGAGACTGGGAAGGACATTTAAGCACTTGTATTCTGGTGAATGAATGAGACCTTGGAGACCTTGGTGTACAAAGGGAGAACTTGTCTTCCTGGTCTCCTGCCCCTTCAATGCTCACCTGGGGAAAGATAACAGAGTTCAGAAAGGGATTCAACATGTGCCATCCAAACAGGGACTCAGTAGTAGAAATGGTAAACAGGGGAAGTTTAGATCAAATTTGACAATGCCTGAGGGGGTACATAAATGTGAACTATTTTTTATTTCATTTGAAATGGGGAAAGAAATCGACATTTAGACTGGGATTTATGTGATCCCTGCAAAAGAAATATCCATAATGAAGAGATCCCAGAACCATTTAAGCATCTTAGTAATGATATAAAATGATATGACTTTTTTTAAAATGTATTCAACCCAGGCCTTTTAGGAACACTATTGTTATATAAAATATTTCACATTTTATGTAAAATAATTTGTTATAAGAAAGAATGTGAAATCTGGTTACTTGGTTCATATTATGACCTCCAAGATGTCTTCAAATTATTTTCATTAAATAAATATTGTTTATCAACTTGCAAGCAGTTCATGGGATACCATTATAGCCAAGTTAGTATAGCACTTAACTCATTTTGGGGCACTCAAATTCCTCATTTGAGTAGCTCCCACCTCTGAAGGCCAGGGTAATAATAGCTAGCATCAATCAATGAGTAGATCAGATTAAGTATTATAATTTATGGTTTTCTGATTGTTTTTAATCTCCAGAACCCCACTTCTCTCTGATATAAGAAAGTATTCCTTCTGTTTCCTGTTTCTCCACAAAATGTGCACTCGTGGATTGCTTCACAGAAAGAAAATGGCCATTTTTCCTGGTCCTTTATGGACTATCTATCTGTGCTGGGTATTGCCCAACAGCCATCTTCTTAAAGTGAGCAAGATGCACAGCTTTTGCCTCTCATAGAATCCTGTTATGCTTAGAGGCTTTTGCAATCCTGGTACATTGGCCCATCAAACCCTCAAAACACAATATTTTACAAATCAATCTTCAAGACAGCAGAAATCTAAAACTGGAAAAACCCTACTTAATCTCTCTATCTTGTCCCCTCCCCACCCTCAGCAAGTTTCTGAAGGTAGAGTAGCTCCTTTGTTAAGTTCATGACAATGTTATTTCATGCATCACCTGCTCAGAAAAGCTGTTCTTTTTTTCCTCTTTTTGAGTTCTCTCTCTCTCTCTCTCTCTCTCTCTCTATATATATATATATATATATATATATATATATATATATATACATATATATATGTATATATATATGTATATATATGTATATATATATATATCCATGTATCCATGTATCCATGTAAGTAAATATAATATTTATATCTATATATTTCCTATGTTCAAGTGGTACTAACCTAAGGAAATTTTATTTGTGCAAAATGAACTTAGATGTATAAAATTACAGCTCATTTCTCAATGAGAAATACAATCCTCTTGTTTATCATTTCTTAGCAGACAACATAGCAAAGAGGCCCTTGAAGAAACCTGCCTGGTAAACTGCCATTGGTATTTTGTTGTAGCTTGAATTCATAGTCAAGTTGATCATCTATGTAGATTAAACTATTCAGTTGTGCAACCTTCCAACTATGGGTCATTTGGTAATACTATACCATCAGGAAGAAATTTCTTAAAAGAGGAACTTAAATCTTATAAGGGTTAAACCATAAGGGTTTAAGTCCCATGATAAACTAGTCCCAACTTGCTCTTAGTTTGGGAGTTTGGGAAAAAGGGATCTTTTGTACTTTCAGACATGAATTTACCCAGGATTGTGAAGATGAGACTTTTACTAATACTTATTCACTATCTTCTTTATGCAAGTGAGAGACTATTGTTGCACCAAAGGACACATAATTTAGAGCTGGATTCTTAATCTGAAATTCCCCACATCCTCAAGAGGTCCATGGATATGTTTCTGGAGATTCATAAATTGCACAGTAAAGCATTACATCTTTATTTTCTCTAACGGAAATTTAGTATTTCCTTCAAATTATGAATGAATATGATGCAGAGAACCATGGGCATAGGGAATATCTAAAGTAACTGAAAACAAAATTTTGTAAATCTTCATTCTTCCTCTACTACTCTGTTAAAACTCTCTGTCGACCTCCAGTCTGACAATGGGCAAGTTCTCATTGGTAAGACAAGCTAGGTTAGCAGGCACTGAAACAACATCCAAGACCACTCAGATCTGAGACCCTTACCCCTCCCCCAAAGGCAAACTCTTCAATGCAGGCCTTAGGTAACTCCCAAGTCACCTCCTCTTCCCATGGACCATGAAGGGGGATTTAAGGACATTTGAGGGGAGACTCAGGCTCTTTCTTTTGCTTTTGGGCTTCTGCTTTTACTTCTGGATTTCAACTGGCCTGCCAAAATTAATTAGCAATCTGTGTGGGTTTTCTTTAATCTCTTCTTAACTTCTTTATCACTTTCCTTTCTGTTGTATCTTCTTTTTAATAAATCTCTTTTTTCTTTTTGCACCTATATTCCTGGGTCAAGTAATGATTCTTCACTGGAAGCACTGAACCCATCAGCTACCACCATTTTTCTGGGAAGGGCTCCATTAGCTTTTTCAGACCATCTATGATATACTCAGATAAGATTTAAGAATCTCTGGGTTAGTCTTTGTAGATGTAAAAGATACACACACACACACACCACACACACACATTTTCCCCTGGGTCCTTTTTCTTACTTATTAAATATATCAAGGTTAGGGGTACTATGTACAACCAGATGAGAAAGGGAATATGGCATTCATACCTAACCCTGTTTCATCACCTGAGTTAATGGACCACAAACTAAATGGGGACAAAGCTGGAATAAAAAGGAAAAATCCTCTTCTCCCAATCTATGAAGTATCCTTTGAAAATATGCAAGCAGTAAAAACTTGTCTGCTTGTAATACCTCTAAAAGTACTTTCATAACAATTATCTGAAACAGTTGGCTATTGAACTCATCACTATTGTACGATGAAGAGAAACTAAGATCCAGGGAATCACTTAAAACGTTGTTGGTGGAAGATCTAGTTTTCTAATGAAGCAATTGAACTATCACTTTCAACTCCCTCCCTGCCCCCCCCTTCACCATGGTGGTTCCAAAAATTCTATGGCATTAAGGAAGAATTGGTGAAAATCAAATTCAAACTAAAGGACAGAGATAAATGCAGAAATTTGTTTTCCAAATATTTGGGAATAGATATGATTTTAGGAGGTAATGGATTCAAACACTAAAAATATTTAAGATATCCAAAAGAAGATTGTGAATCTTTTTCTCAGTTCAATTCATATAAAATATTATGGAAACAGATTTAGTATTTTTTCAAATTTCTCTCCCATAGTCTTTTCCTGACTAGTCATGAGCTTAGAACCGGTAGGTCCTATTATAGTTTGCTCATGTTTTTCTTGAGTAAATTGTCTACAAGGATTGTTCCTTCTCTCCAAATCCATTGACTGTAGGGGAGGACTGTAATTGCCTCAGGTTATTTGAATAATCCCTGCCTAATTCTCTCAAAGAATTTTGTTGGATTGAAGAAAGATAATGTGGGAGAAATGGAGATGCTTTTTAATCTATTGAATATATTAGCTGCACTAACTCAAAAGGCAGGGTATTTGAGGGAGAAAGAACACTACAATTTGTAGTTATCATAGATGAACCTGGTTGTGAGGCTGAGAATTCTCTTGGACAAAGAGCTAATGAGTTGGAGAGATTGCATTCTGGAATCATTAAAGTTTAGATATGTCTTCTAATAAATAGGAAACATCCTAGTGACATTTACCTTGATGGGATCAATTGAAAATGGTTTGCATTGGAAGAGGGCTTGGTTGTAGCTGAAGGTATCAACTTGCAGTGCCACCTGGGAGCTTAAAAACCACAAGAAAAGTCATGTTGGTGAGCTAATGGACAGCTGGGAGACAGAGTGGTTAGAGGACTTGACCTGGAGTCAAGAAAGCTTAAGTTCAAATCTATCTCAAATAATTAGCAGCTAGTTGAACCTGAAAATCATTTAATTTCTGATTGCCTCAATTTCCATATCTGCAAAATGAGGGTGATTATAACATCAACTTCTCAGAGTTGCTATAAAGTAAAAAATGAGATAATGTTGTAAAGTGCTTTGCAAATATTAAAGTGCTATATAAATGAATGATAACTTTTATCATTACACCCAAACCTCACTGAGGACCTCCAGGAAGCATGCTGAATTTCTTGCCTCATTTCTATTGTAAATATAGATCTATATTCAGATTTCTAGGAAAAGGTTGCTTATTAAAAGGTACCTTTACTTTAAAAAAAGTAAATTCCAAATTGTTTGATTTGACCTTTCAATAAACTTTTCCCATTTGAATCTTGTAGATCACAAAAACTCTGTGATTAGGCAGTCTGTATACTATGGAATATCATTTATTTGTTTTCTCAGCCTTCCCAAATGATAGTTAGGAGCCACAATAATGACAGAAAAAAAGAATCTTTCAAAGTATGTGCCTTGGGGCAGCTAAGTGGTGCAGTGGATAGAGCACAGCCCTGGAGTCAGGAGTACCTGAGTTCAAATTTGACCTCAGACACTTAATAATTACCTAGCTGTGTGACCTTTGATAGGTCATTTAACCCCATTGCCTTGCAAAATCAAAAACAAAGTATACACCTTGTTTCAAGAAAACTCTCTAATATATGAGTTTCATTATTTCTCTCCTCAATCTATAGCACAAAAAAATCTAGAGTTCAATTCAAAGAGGGAACATACCATGAGGGGAGAGCCCACACTATGGAGTCAGGAAGACCCGAGTTCTAATCCTGACTCTGAAATTTGTTGTTCATGTAACCACGGGCAAGTAGTTGTTTAGTTAAATGTTGGTTGCCAAATGAAAATTGACTTTGGTATGCACTATTGTGTACCCATGGGCTTCTTCCATACTTCTTTTGAGACTCAGGAAACTCCTTAGAATTGATTTACTAAGTTATAACTGAGTGAAAATGGTATGAGCTTTGCTCAGAAGCAGAGATGCATGTGAAAGACACTGAAGAAACCATTCTGATTGAAGTAGATAGTTTATCCTGGGGAACTGCTCCTTATACTCGACTGGCTAGTTGTGAGCTCATTTTCTACTGATTAGTTCACATGAAACGCCTTCCACTTTCACTGTGCCAACTAAAGTCTGCACAATTCCCAAATCAATGCAAATCCTTCAAGAAGACTTATCCACATCGATCTCTTTCCTTGTCACTCTTACATTTATTAAACACTCTTCAGTCTAATGATTATTTGAATGTAAATTTTGTTTTCCCAATTAAACTATTACTTTCTTGAGGATAGAGATCATGTAATAATAGCAAGTATCTTTATGGTGCTTTAAGATTGCAAAGCACTTAGTAAATATATCATTTGATCCTCACAACAATCCCCACAACTTTACAGAGTTGACTCTGATATTGGTAATAATGATATGTGTGTGGATTCTCTGCTTCATAAGTACCTTTGAGGAATATGTAAAGGATTTATTATTTCATCAGTCTATGGGAACTCCCTCCACCAACACAAATTGAAGTCTATGTGAAATAGGTGGTAGGCAGAATGAGAGGGACCTGTCTTTCACCTCTGACCACCTGTTATTCCTTTTCAGCACTTTGTCCCATTCCATTCCAAAGTATTCCCATTATACCTCATCTTTGAGGCAATGGAGCTAAGGTTGGAGCCCAGAGACAAATAGTGATGTCAGCATATCCACTTGAAAGGAAAATGGAATTTTGCTCAGATCCCTGCATCTCTCTTCCATATTGCTCACTGAGCTACCTCTATCTCAGTTGAAGTCTGTGAGGCACAGGGACAGGTGATACAGAGCAAGTCACTGATGTGAGTTGCTTTGAGACACTAACTTGAAAAACATTATTTGGCTTATAGGGATTCTCAGGTTCTCTGTTCCTGGTCTTGGAAAGAAGATATGAGTTAAAAAACTATGACAATATTTTAAGAATGACTTTGAGTGAATACGTTATTTTGTCTATAATAAATACTCAAATCAAAATAATTAAATAAATGAATAATTAAATGCCCAAATTAAACTATGAAGGACATATGCAAGAATATGTTATCTGCATCAGATTAAAAAACTGATAAATAAAAGCATATATATATATATATATATATATATATATATATATATATATATGTAGCCATCTCTAGGCCAAGGGAGAAGGGGCAGAGGTAAAAAAAAAATTTTTTAAAAGAATTTGTAGGATAATTTTGTTGCTTATTTGAAAGGAATAGCAAGTTGTACACAGTAGATTTGCAGTTTTTTGTACAATCATGTTTTTATTACACTATGCTATGGAAATGTTTGTTCTATTCCACAAATTAAAAATAAAATAAAAAATAAAAGAATATAGCTAAACCACATTAAAATCTAATTGGAAAATATTTAACAAATAAAAATATAATACAACCTAAATTTAAAAAAACAGCTATACATGTATAGGAATTTGTCAAATAAGAAAGAGAATTCCTGTCACTAAATACTCTGAGGAAACTGTGGCATAGGGAAGGTTAAGTCAATTGCCTTTGATCATACAGGTTTTCCTGAGGTCAGATAGCTAAGAAGCCTCAGGGATAGTCTTTTAACCTAAATCTTCCTGATATGAAGCCCAGCACTCAATTCAATATAACAGACTTCCTCTCATGAGGGAAATAGTTTATAGATGATGAAGGGCTATACCAATGAGAACTATTATGTTTAATCACATTCATAATAAATCATAGGTATATGAGTTACAGACTACTTTAAAGTTTGCAAAGCACTTACCTCACAACCTTATGAAGTAGGGAATGCAAACATTAACCCCATTTTGCAAATTGAAACTCTGACAAATTAAATGACCCACAATCAACTAACTACTGTTTCTTGTGGGATTTGAATTTAAAAGTTCCTAATGTTAAGCTCAGGATGTTTTCACTATACCATGGTGAGTGGCCAGTGGGAAAGAATTTGGGTTTAGAGTCAAGAGAATTAGGATTGAATCCTGGTTCTGTTTCTTATATATAGGAACTCAGCCAAGTCCTTTGATTTTTCATTGACTCAATTTGTGTATTAGTAAAAGGGAGAATTTATTTGATTTCCAAAGTCTCTTCCAATTCTAAATTCTGTGGTCCTATGATCATTGATAAACCTTTTGTTCCATAATTGTCTACCAACATCCCTCCATATGAATGAATGATCCTTCAAACTTTACCAAAACAACATTACCAGTCATGTCCCTTCTGGGCCATAGCACTGACTTTTTTTCCCACTGGAAAGCACAAACAAAAGAAAGCAAAACAAACAAAAAAAACTACTCAACATTTCTATTTGTAGTTAACACAGCCAAGGGTAAAAGGGCTTCACTAGAGCAGGATTATGGGACAGAACTCCTGACATGCAGCTTTAATCATCTAGCAGCTAAAATTTGGCATTCACAGTGGCATGGTGTCTCTTTGGTATACATGTATCATGCGGATAGGGTTCTAGCAACACACATGCACTAGTTGTGTGACCCACATTTCAGGCTCTGTTCCTTCAACTATAAAAGGAAGAGGCTGGACTTGAATAGCTCTAGGAACCCATCTAGTTCGAAATCTAGAATCCTCTCATATATGTCCCAATGGCAAAAAAGGAGTGAAAGGAAATTTAGATTGGTACAATTATAATCCCCATTCCCTCCCTTCATTCCATCAGGAACATGGATTAGGCTGAAGGTCAATGGTATGGAGAGAAGTTTGTATTATTGAAGTCCACTGGTTTAGTGTCACTATATCCCCTTTAAAAATTTACACTGATTCTTTCAAGTATGGCTCATTGTTGAACACCAAATGAAACTTGACATTGACATTTGCTACTGTAGAACTCTAAGTTTCCATCTCTGAAGGATATAGACTTGTCTGAATGCAGAGGGTCCTTTGGACAGTAAGAGATGCAGGATTTAGGTTACTTAGTGCCAGTATTTGGAAAAGATTCCTTGAATAACCACTTGTTCACTGTAGTTAGTTATAAATATCTATTATCTCCACTGAGAGAGCTTAGATGATCCATCTTTCTTGTGTACTATGTCAGGTCAAGTCAAAAAGAATGAGTATTTATTTTCTATCTCTCCATCAGAATAGTTTAGGATTAGGAATAGCTAGAATAGTAGGATTTGGTTTGTGCCTCAAGAGTAGCAATGCATTTTTCCCCAATTGAGCATCATCTTCATTATTGAACTATAGAACTGACTCTTCCCTCCTCTAGCACTTTGTATGAAACTTGCCTCAAGTGATAGCTACCTCAGATGCCAACATTCCAATGATTCAGAGTCCTTCCTTATATTTTTGAATTTGAATGGTGTTTTATAGTTCCTCCAAGGACCCGATCTCATTTGATCTTCCCAGCAACCCATTTCTAATGAGGAAAACCAGGAAGGAATTATTATTCTTATTTTACTGAGGCAGAACTTAACTCTCACCAAGACCAATGACTTGACCAAAGTCTCTAAAAAGGGGAAGTGACATAGTCAGGCTAGTCTTTGTTTCTACCATCCATCAACATCTATCTAATTAACAAGAATATAAGAAACCAAGGAAGAGAATTGATATTTTACAACTTGCCCAGGAAAGCACATCAACCAGTGGAGTGTAACAGACCAGTAAGATCAAATACAAATCTGCCTCATCTGTCTTGTGTTTTTAAAAAAATGTACATCAATAATTACCTGCCCTTTCAGATTCGCTGGCACGTTACCAGCTCTTTTCTATGAGCAACTCCAAAATCAGGTTAATGATTTCCTTAGAGATTCCCAAGTTAGGCAATCATTAAAAACAGAAAACCCAGAAACATTATTCACAATTGTTTCATCAATTAATCTCCATCCTCTCCCATTCTTCATGTGCCCCCCAAAAGTTTTCTCCCATACATATAAACAGTTCCTATTCAGCTACATAGGCAGCTCTATGGTATTAGAAGGAAGAATTGTGTCTTTTCTGGGCATTCTTCCAGACAGAAATTTGGCCAAGGCAAGAAGTGTGGACAATTGTCTCTGCCTTCGTTCCATGCCTTATAAAATGCTGTGCAATGAGCTGTGTAGAGAGAGCATCATTGGCCTGACTGCTATCAGGTGGTTCTGTGTTATTAAACTCAGGTTGTAAATGCAAGCTCAGAAATGACAGCCAGAGGAGTTGTTTTGAAAATCTGGGTGATCAGACAGTTTCAACTCCCTCTCCCTATTCTCTATCCCACTGATCCAGGAAAAGTGTGCATTTCTATAGTTGCACAGAAGTACAGGCCCATCTCTTCCAACTATTGATGTCCTTTAGGGACATTGTTTAGGAAGATTGTTGGTATACAGAGATGGCAGGATGGATGAGGAAGTGGACACAAAGCTGGGAGGAGTTATTCTGGTAAGTCTAATGCTACCCAGGCTATAACGTAAGTCCTCTTTTCTAAAAAAAAGAGGGGCCATCTTTCCCAAGCTGAATACTTTACCATGCTTATCTAATTACTATCATTATTACTATTACTACTACTGCTGCTAGTGCTGCTGCTACCACTACCACTAGCATTACCATTACTACTACCATTAGCATCACCACTGTATGACTAACTACTACGACTACTATTTCTGGTGCTGCTGCTATTGCTACTACTACAAATACATCTTCTACTACTACTACTACCACCACCATTACTACTATTCTTACTGCTGTTATTGCAGCTACTGCTGGTATTGCTCCTACTACTGTTGTTACTGCTGCTATTGCCACTGCTACCCCTACCACCACTATGATTATTACCACTACTACTACAACTACTTCTATTGAGTAAGCATTATGGACACTATAGTATCACTTAACAAATTCTCAAATATAGATTCCCAGGCTCACATTGGATGAGTAGAATTTCTTAATTGGATCCATTCATCCTCACAGAATCAAGGATAGATTTCAAGGGCCCCATGAATTTGGATGGGGAAAAAATACATTTTTATTTTCACTAACTTCTCATTTCCTTTGTAATCCTATGTATTTTTCCTTATAAATTTAAACCATGATTCTGAGAAGAGGTTCATAGGTTTTACCAGACTCTCAGAGGGGTCCATGTCAAGAAAAAGGCTAAGATCCCCTGCATAAGAACTTAAATCTGTCACCTCACACAAGGGTGAGTCAGTAACTAAGGTGAAATGAAGCATTTCTCAAAGCTATTTTATTTCTGCAACAAGAAAAAAAAAAGATGTTGCATGTTTTTATGATATGGAAACTAGGAGTGCACCACTTTCAGACCTGGTAATGAGGCTCTGAAGTAATGCACACATTCAAAGTAAATAACAATGCTGGGAAACGAAAATTCATTTTTGTTATTGATTCTCATTCATGTGTAAATAATAGATCTAGATATAAAGACCTATCACATACAGGGTCATCCTAATTTTCCTACATGTTCGTGTGTGTGTGGTGTGTGTGTGTGTGTGTGTGTGTGTGTGTTTAGACTTTATTAACTTAGCAAAAGAGCCATGATAGAAACAAAATGCAGAATTTCTTTCCCTTTGCTGATATGGACTTCACTCCTGCCCTCCAGAGGACACTGTTAGTCTTGTCCTCTATGCTGGTCATTTTTAGTACATTGTAAGAGATGGGAGCCAGATATTGGGAGAGGATAGACTGTGTATGCTTGTATTAAGAAGCTCTGCTAAGCTTTAACATGATTTTTTAAATATTCTTTTTTAAAGCCATTTCCCTCTTACCTATGACCTGAATTATTCAAGTTATAGTCAACCAGGAATTATATAAAACTCTGCATGAGCCCAGAATGCAAGACCTCAGTTTAACATCATGGGGAAGGAAGTAGTCCAGATAATTTAATTTTTTTAATATAGTTAAAGTAACCCTAATAACCTTTTAATAGCTTTTATTGCTATAACCATATGGCTTTTATTGTTTTGGTTAATATGGTCTATAATAGTGATAGTTTCCCTAATATTGAAAGAATATTGAACTCCTGGTATAAATTTAACCTGGTTGTAATGTATCATTTATTTGATATGATGGTGTAATCTGCTTGATAATGTTTTATTTAAAATGTATTCTTGAAGATTAAATGAGCTATAAATGAGCTCCCAGAGGGGCAGAAAAACAACTGGGATCAGACAGATTTTCAAGTGAATTCAAATCAAATTTAAAAAGAAAAACAGTTCATTCCAATATTACACAAACTTTTAGCAGAAATACTAAAAGAAGGGATCCTGTCAAATACTTTCCATATTTCAAATATTGCTTTAATATCTAACCAGTGAGTCAAAACAAAGACAGAATGCCATTTAGACCAATATATTAATGAACATTAATGCAAAAAATAACTAGCATATATATAGTGCTGTAAAGTTTGCAAAGATCTTTATAAATATTAGATCATTTGATCTTCAGAACACCTCTGGGAATTAGTAGGTATTCTTGCTATCTTTATCTTATAGATGAGGAAACTGGAACAGATAGTGAAGTGATTTTTCCAGGGTCAAACAGCTAGTCACTTTCTGAGACTGATATGAACCCCTGATTTTCTTATAACTTCAGGTCTTTAGCCAGCTAACTACCTCAGACAAATAAATAAAATTTAATTTTTTTATTTTTCATTTACTTAAACCATCCTGGAGCAGATCTCTTCCCAAGTTTACTAAATACAATTTAAGTTAAACTTCATCTTCTCCTTCTTCTTCTTCTTCTTTTTCTTCTTCTTCTTCTTCTTCTTCTTCTTCTTCTTCTTCTTCTTCTGCTTCTGCTTCTGCTTCTGCTTCTGCTTCTGCTTCTGCTTCTGCTTCTGCTTCTTTCTTCTTTTTTGGTGAGTCTATGTCATGATTCAGGGGACTATTTACTGCTTTGTGGTGTAAAATGCTCCCCTGAGAGTCAAACATGAGATTTAAGATTATTTGTTCCAATTTTACATAACAATAACAGCAGCTGACCTTATTATTGTGCTTTAAGTTTTACTGAGCAGAGCTTTTCCCAATCTTGTTGGATAAATGGGAAAAACAATAATCTTCATTCTAAAGATGAGGAAACCTGGGGATTAGCATCAATGACTTGCCATGGATCATGAAGACTTTAAATAGCAGTCAGAATTTGAACCTAGGTCCCCCTCATTTAAAATCCAGCACATTTTCAAAATGGTCTAAGATGGTCACACTTCTTAGGTTATTTTTACCAAATATTTATGTATATTGCCAACTCGTACTACTCACAATCACCAGTTTTCTGCTTGTTTTTAATTGATTGCCTTATCGCCTATTTCTAGATGCAGACATCGCCATGCTACTCTTAATCCTGTGTATGAGATTTGTAATAGTCATTTTCTTTGAAGTTCTAACTTATTTACATGTCTGAGGCTATATTACAGGTATTTGAAGATGATGGAAGTTTAAGCACCAAGGCATCATTAACCACTTTAAAAAAGCAGTCGCCTCCAAGTATAACGTCATTGGCAACATCAGGAAAAGGTCAGTCTAAAAACTCATTCTGGAATGTAGGAATGCATGAATGCTCCATTAGCACAGGCATACAAAACAGAAACATGTAGGTCTCTGTACATGTGCACATACACAATGATTAAATGAAAAAGATTTGACCAATAATAAATAATAATAATAATAATAACTAGCCTTTATAATGGTATTCTAAAGTTCACAGATCACTTTAAAAATATCACTTCATTTGATTCCCACAAAATACTAAGACATAGATACATTTATTATTGCCATTTTAAAGATGAGAAAAATGAGGTTGACAGAGATCAAGTCTCATGCCCAAGGTCACAGAGCTAAGTAAGTGTCTGTATTTAAACTCAATTCATATTGAGTCCAGAAATCTGTCCTATAATAAAGGAAATTACATTCTACTAGGGGAAGCTAGCACAAAAAGAGGTATGAGGATGAGGGAAGTGTTTTGGTCTCTGATGTCACAGATATGGCAAGTGGAGACATAGAATAGTAATGACATTGTTCATTCATTTTTCAGCCATGTCTGACTTTTCCTGATCCCATTTGAGTTTTCTTGACAAAGATACTGAAATAGTTCACCATTTCCTTTGCTGGTTTATTTTACAGATAAGGAAAGTGAGGCAAACAGGGCTAAATGATTTATTTGCCCAGAATCAACAGCTAGTAAGTGTCTGAGATTAGATTTGAACTCAGGAAATGAGCCTTCCTGATTCCAAGTCCAATGCCCTATTCACTGCACCACTTAGCTAGCCCAATAATAACAATGATAAATAATGATAATAATAGCATTATTTAGCATTCTGAGATTCACAAAGTGCTTTACAAATATTATTTCATTGATTTTGTCAACAGTCTTGTGAGGTAAGAGGTATTATCCCCAGTTTACTATGTATTAAAGAGGATACAAGGGAGTCATATGCTAATAGATGAGAATAGATATAGAGAAGCAATGCTCATTGAGAGGTGGGATGGTGGGTAGAGTCACTTTCCAGAAATGGCAATGTGTGGCTTTGATTTCTGTATGCTGAGCCAGACATGAGATAAAGGAGCCAGAAGTTAGACACCTGATGGAATTCAGATTCCTGAGTTTGAGTCCAGATACATTTGGAGACCTCTCATCAATCAGGAGCTCAGGTCACTAGGATGGGAGCTGGCGTCAGAAGGGTAGAGGGTAGAATGAGGTAGATTACAGGAAAATGACTTCCAACTATCAGACAATTGAACATGGTACATTCTTATAGACTGTATGCTACCGGCTTTAATTTTCCTTGTAGCAAAACTTCCCTGACAAAGATTTTATCTTTTCATTTGTTTCTTTAACACTGGTGTCCCTGGTAATAACTTCCTTTTTGAAATCAACACTAACCACCCACCTCTTACGCCTGCATCTGTTTCTAAGCACTCTAGTAATGAACCATTGGTTTTCCACAAATAATTTAATGCTCCTGGCTCCTTCCTGAGTCAGAACATTCCAGCTGTGGCCCATTCTGGCTTCCTAGCTTGGGAAACATCAGTCAAAACCATGTGAGACCCTTACCAAAAGCCCCTGACATATGAAACTCCTGGCCTTGCCTAGACATAGCTCTCAGAGGCCCAATAGATGAATGGATATATTACTCTGTGTATATTTCTACACATGCATATGTATATAATGAAAATAATAAGCTACTGAAGATCTAGAAAAGAAATTTAATTCCACCAAAACCCATGGTATTGTCAAATGGTTCAGCATCAGAAACTGATATTTTATTGGTAGAAATAACAATTAAAGAGAATGCATTAGCATCTGCTTTGCTGTGGTATCCTTAAAGAACATGCAGAATTTTCCATCTTACTTGACTGAAACTTTATGTATATATATATATATATATATATATATATATATATATATATATATATATATATATATATATATATACATATGCATTGTCTTCCCCTTTAGGATATGAGCTCCTTGAGAGCAGGGACTGTCTTGGCTTCTATTTCTTTCCCCAGTGTATGCACATAGTAAGTAAACATTTGCAAAAGCATTTTTGTTCTTTCATAATTCTGGTTGAGATTTAGGAAGGGCTTTATTGTCTACAAATCATTTATAACCTCACTTCATCTTCACTATAATCCTGTATGATAAGCATTAAAGACATTATTATCCTTATTTTCACAGGTACCAACCTCTCTGAGTCTCAGATTATTTAGGTGACTGACTCATGATCATATAAGCTTCAAGCTGTAAAGCATGGGGCTTGAATTCAAATTCCTTCTGATTTTTCAGTGACACCACACAGTCCCTTGGGGAAATTGTATGGATCATTGTGTGTGTGTGTGTGTGTGTGTGTGTGTGTGTGTGTGTGTGTGTGTGTGTGTATGCAAGAAAAATAGCCCCTCTTCAACAGGCAAAATAATACTGCAGAAAAAGCAATAGGTGTGGAGTCCAAGGACTTGTATTAATAATATCCATGTTCATATCTCACCTCTGAAATGCACTATCCCTTTGACCCCTTGCAAATTGTATAACCTTCCTAGGATTCTGTTTCTCAGCCCCTTTAAAATGAGGGAGGGGCACTAGATGATTTCTGGGGTCACTTAAAACTCTAAAATTATGATCTTAGGCTTATCAAAGTCCTAGAGATATTATCACCCTAACTCAAAGAACTTTTAACTATGTGTATGCATGTATATGTGTGTATGTGTGATATAAACATATTGTACATATATATATATTCATAAAATGTATTATGTGTGTAAATGTGCATATATTATACATAATAGTAGTTATCATTTATATAATACCTGCTATAAGCCTAATTTTAAGTTTAGCTCTTCACAAATAGCATCTTACATTAAATTCAAAATCACAACACCTGGAATGTAGGTGCTATTTTGATTTCCATATAATGGCAGAAGAAACTGAGGCAAGCAGAGATGAAGTGACTTTCCCAGGCCAAGGGCCACACAGCTAGTAAACATCTGAGACCATATTTGAACTCAGGTCTTCCTGACTCTAGGTATGTATGTATGTATGTCTTGGTATGTATACATTTGTGTGTATATGAATAGAAACAAAGGTGAAATTTGTGATTTAATTGATGCAGGGGACTCTCAATTGGGAAAGCTCTCTCTCTCCCAGTGTAGGCTAGCATTTCATCTGCAAATTATAATCTTGTTGCCTCAGAGAGCTGACCAAAGCCCTGAGAGGATAAACTACTTGCCCAGGATCACACAATCAGAATGTGTCAGAGAAGGAACTTTTACCTAGGGTTTTCTGTATCTTAAGTCAATTCTCCATCCACTAGATTCTGCTACAATAGATAGGGTCATACATCTTGAGTTGGGGGGAACATAATAGGTCATCTAGTCTACTTTCCTCAGTTTACACACACATGTCCAATTGTATAAACACATGTGTGTAAACATATCTACATGTATGTATTAATGCATATATGTTTTGGTTATTTTTAGTCATGTCTGATTCTTCATAACCCCATTGGGATTTTCTTGACAAAAATACTGGAATGGTTGACCATTTATTTCTCATTTTACAGATGAGAAAAATGAGGCAAACAGGATTAAGTGACTCGCCCAGGCTGAATTTGACCTCACAAAAATGAAACTTTCTGATTTAAAGTCCTGCCACTCTATACACCATGTTGCTTCCTAACTGCTCATCTGAATATGTATTATGTATTTATACATGCACATAATTTTTTATCAGACTTGTGATTTCATTGGTATAGTGAATAGTGATATAAACTTTCTCTACCAATAGAGACTGGAATCTTCTGTTCAACTTATAGTCTAAGAAAGTTGTCTGGGGCACTAAGAAATTAAATGCTACATCTAGCATCAAAGTTTGTGGCAGAACCCAGACTTGAAATCATTATATTCAGGTCTTCCCTGCTCTGAGCCTTGCATATAAAAGCATATTATAATAATAGCAAAAAAAAAACCCTAGGATTTTTATAGCACTTTAAGGTTTGAAAAGCACTTTACATAGTTATTACAATTGATCCCCACAACATTCTGTGATGTAGTTGCCACAATTATCCCCATTTTACTGATAGGGAAAGTGAAATGGTCAAGTGATTTTCCCACTATCACACAGAAAATAATGCCTGAAGCTGAATTCAAACTCAAATATTTCTGACTTCAAGTATGCTCCAAGTATGCAGCCTCTAAAATCAATGTATTTTTGTGCATATTGTGTGTATGTGTATGTTGTTCCAGATAGTAAAAATAATCAGAGAAATGGTTGGTCTAGTCCTACTTGACTTTAGAAAGCAAACTTGAAAATATAAAAGACAAAACCTCCATTTCTGCTATCATCTTTTTAATCTATAATTATCTTGAATCAAATTAGTGCCTAAAAAGTTCTGAAAATACTGCCACTTAAATTGAAGCTTAAAAAAATGAGACAAAGCTATAGCATTCTAATGACTATATATAATAAGTATCATTAAAGGGGTAAGCAAGGTGAAAGAAGATTTAGATTAAAAAATCTTTGGCAAAATTTTAATCAACCTCTGGCCCCAAAGTCATCCTGCCCTCCACCTTTTTTTGAAATAATAATAATAATTGTGATAGTAATAATACTAGCAGTAGTCATAATAATATAATAATAATTTAGGATGAATAATAGAGTGTTAGAGTTTAAAGGGGAGCTTTGAAGTTCATTAAACCCAACCCCCTAATTTTACTGATGAAGCTATAGTTAAAAAAAAAAGAATAGAAGTGACATGCCCAAGGTCACACAGGAAATGTGGGAGAATTTAAGACAGGGCTAATCTTAGGACTCTTCCCAGTCCTAGGAAAGGGAGACAAAGATGATATCTATAAAATAAAGACTACTGGATGTATTATACTATTCTCCTCATGCAGATGTTAGAGATGGTGGAACTATTTTAAATGGCATATCGGGAGACAGAACTCCTAGGTTTCAAGTCCAGTTCTGCCTCTTAGTTGTTATCTATCCTTTGGTAAATCACCACACCCAGTGGCCTCATTTTCTACATCTATTAAATAAGTTCATTAGATGACTTCTAAAGCCTCTTCCTGCAATGGTTCCTGTCCAGGTCTTCTAACTCCAATGCTTTTTATTCCATTAAGTCAATCTGTTCCCTACATTAGAATTGTGGAGAGAAGTCTGGAAAACATGATACAGGGAAGAAATAGCAGGGTACATTCTATTCCTGTGGTGGTGAAATTATTATTTTGCTATTAATAATCAACAAGCAATTGTTATATGAGGATCAAAAGTTTTTCTCTTATTTCCTCATGTAGGAATGTAGGTCAATCACTCAGCCCCCAGAGATATGGTTTATTGATGAGATTACCCCCAGTTCTTAGGGAATATGCTCTGCAATCTTGGGCCAGACCTAATTCAGCCAGAATAGGGGGAAGTATAAACAGAATCTAGTCCAGGTTAGTTCTTATCCCAAGGAGAACAGCACCATCTTTGTAGCCTTCCATTAGAAGTTAGGGTGATCCTCATGAAGCAAAACAAAGGAAAAAACAAACCAAAAAAAACTCAACAGAGGGGTCTGGGTACATATAGATTCCCCTGTACAGATTTCTGTTTGCAGCTGAGTTTCATGATCAAATCAGATTCTTAGCAAGAGGAGATGAAGATTCCTAGTTCACCTCTTCATTAAATGTCTACCAATCAGGGTTGATTTACACTTGTCCCACATAATTCTTATTTGAAAATGTATTGAGGTTGTCAGTCTCTCCAAAATTTTGTCTTTGGTTACCATGAAAATGACTATCAATTTATTGGTTATTAGTTAGGCTAAAATTGATTATTCATTACCCAGAAACTCTCTTGAATTTTTCATTTCTCATAATGGGAAAGAATATAGCAGCCATTATCAATAGCACATATTTGAAATTTCTTTTTATTTTAGGTTTTTGCAAGGTAAATAAGGTTAAGTGGCTTGCCCAAGGCCACACAGCTAGGTAATTATTAAGTGTCTGAGACTGGATTTGAACCCAGGTACTCCTGACTCCAGGGCTGGTGCTTTATCGACTGCGCCACCTAGCCGCCTCTCCTATTTGAAATTTCAAAGAAAGATATCCTCAAAAGAATGCAGTCTGAAGCAAAAGATAGAACCCTAGATCTGGGTGAGAAAGATCCAGGTTCAAATACTATCTCAGAATCTAGCCATATGATTCTGGACAAGTCACTTTACTTCCAATTGCCTCAGTTTCCTTATCTGTAAAATGAGGATAATAATTACACCTACTTCCCTGGACTAGTGTGAAAATAAAATGAAAAGTACTTTGAAAAGCTCAAGTTATATAAATTCTATTATTGTAATTATTATTATTATTATTATTATTATTAGTTGAAGAAAAAGATAATCTGTAACCTTGTAATATTTTAGTACAGAGAGGCACTTTTCAGTTGAGACAATGTCATTTTAACTTAGGCTTACAGAGAGTAATGGGCCATATATTTAGGACCTAGCTATACATTTTCCCTGTTAAACCTCAAAACAAAATATTCTACCTCTCTCAGTCATTGATATGTTATTCTGTTACAATTATCTAAGTCCCCTGTCATATACCCTTACTTGATTATAAATTCCATGAAATCAAAGACATAATATAAGTTACTGTGCATTGACCAAGTAGGTGCTCAGAGTTTTCTGAATTATATTAATATCTGGAAGACCTGATGAGTTCAGCTGTCATTACCAAAGATGGGGATCCCAAAGCCAAAGGGATATGTGGTCAACTTACCTCATTTTCTCCCCATTTGAATCCAGCCTTTGCAAAGAAACTTCTTGACACATCATGTTATCCAAGCAAATTTCTTCAATAATAAACTGGGAAGGATTCTGGATACATTTCCTGAGGACAAACTATGATTCTGTCCTCTCTCCCCTGCCCCACTGGGAATAATTCTTAATATCTAGAGTCATAGCTGAACCTACAGCAATTTTGAGAGTAGGCTTTCCTAGCTGGAAGGAATAGAAGATGAAGAAACATCCTAGGTAACTGTTGCTATTAGAGTGAGTTTAGAAGTAGTTGCCCCTAGAATAGTGCTTTCCCCACTCTTTTAATTATTCACCCTGAGGCAAAAGCTCTATCATCCCACCATAGGTACAACTCTGTCAACATAGATGGAAATGGTATTTTCCCCAATCCCATTGATTATATCTACTTCCTAACACCAACTATAAAATCATTATTTCTCTAATACAGCATATATTTATGATTTAAATGGAATAATTTAGAAAAACAAAGGATACCTATCATACCCAATTGAAAGTAAAGGTTGAATTTTAATTTTTAAATTTTTTTTTTTTGCAAAGCAATGTGGTTAAGTGGCTTGCCCAAGGCCATACAACTAGGTAATTATTAAGTGTCTGAGGTTGGATTTGAACTCAGGTACTCCTGACTCCAGGGCAGGTGCTCTATCCACTGCGCCACCTAGCCACCCCTAGGTTGAATTTTGATATGCAGAATGTGATTTGACTTTATAGTAAAAATGCCTGTGTTATCCCCTGCAGATAGCTCCAGAATCAATCCAGTACTATCCCCACATGTAAAGGGAAAAGGAACAGCAAGGGTTTTGAATAAAGGGACAGATACACAGAGACAGCAATGTTAGAGACATATCTGTTTAATAAATATGATTGTAAAAGCAATAAACAATAGCAATTATACATTACACTACATCTTATTTAACCAAAAAATACATCAAAAAAGTCATTTTAAAATTAGAAGTAGTTCCAATACGATAAGAAAACTTTCATTTTTTAATTGGCTTCCTATAAAAATAAGTTGGCTAATGAGGGATTTCAATGCTCAGTTGGAATTCTGGAAAACACAGAACAGCTGTCAAGTGTCCCATTGCTCTGGAAGTTGCTGTTTGGAACTTCTGAAAAAAGCAAAGCCAACCTCTGCATTTTGGAGGGGTTGAGTCTAATTATCAAGAAGGCAAGGAAGCTGCTGGCCCTTTGCACAATTTTCCTCCAGGGCTCCAGAAAGGTCTGAAATCAGACCTGGCTCTAGGCTTATCTTGCATCTTGCCTGTTTCTTATAATGGCTTCTCCAGCATTTTGATCAACGAATCCTTAAACCTACTGTGATTCTGCTGCAGTTCCCTCTCTGTTACTGGCAAATAGGGGTAGGCACTTGGTTACCACTTAATCCCTGTGCTTTCTAGTTGCCTCTTCTGGAAGGTATACCTGGGCCCATAGGGGAAAAAAGAACTAATTCTCATTACTCTTTGGCCTAGTTCCTGGATCTTAGGGCTAATCTTCAAGAGATTTGGAGGTTCTTCAGGATGGTGGAGGTGGTAATGAGCAGTGGATCCTCTCTGAATAGAATATCAGAGCAATATGGGATTTTAGAGATCATTGAGTACAGTTTCCTTATTTTAAAAATGAGAAAAATGAAGGCCAGAGAGGGACAATGATTTCCCCAAGATTATATATTAGTTACTGTCAAAACCAGGACTAGGGCCCAGATCTCAATTGCAAAAATGGAATGCTATTTCCATCCCTCCCCTGTTGCCTCATTCTCAGATAACATGAGCTGCTATTTTCCAAAGTGGTCATCAGTGACCAGTCTCCATAATAACTAACACTTAATTCCCACCCCTGATTTTCATACTAGGTCAAGAAGAAATTCTTTTTCTCCATTTAATAACATTGGAACTATATATCTAAGGCTGTACTATGCTGTTACTATCTAAAATTACTCTGCTGCTTTCTAATTACTCCATCTTCCAGATTCAAACCAAAACCTTTAATGGAATAGATCAACAAGTGTGCCTCTTAGTGGGACAGGAGCACCATAGTGGTAACTACTAAAGGCATCCAACTTCTAAGTTTAAACCTAGATTCCCAAACATAAAATAAACTGTTGACAAAGCTTTGGAAAGTTCCCAAACAAGCCTTCTTCTAGAGCTGAGGCAAAAGGGGATTTACACAGTCCTTCCTCAGGTTAGCCCAATGACTATATTGAACTCACTAAGCCATGAGTATTACCCAGCAACCATTGCATCCTGTATCAAAACCCCAGGTGAGTGATGAGGTTAATTGAGCTCTAGAGTGGAAAGATGGACTGCTCTTTCCTACTATTGAGGCTGGATTCTCTCCTTACTCCCAAGTCCTTAGGGCTTTCTCCTAAGCCTCCTCTATTATACAATCTATTCGTTCCTTCTTCTGTAGATTTCCAAGTCCACACCAAGGAAGATCCTGAAAAAAATCTGAGTTCCATTGAGCTTTTTTACTGACTTGCTTTACTATGTTCTTCCTACTTTATCCTTTCCCCCCCACTTAAATTGAAAACAGAATATTCATGGATATGTATGTATATGTTTGTGTCACTACCAGGACCATCAAAATAGTCAAAAATATCATCTTCACTATCTAACAAACCTTGCTTTATTTTTCTTAGAACTTTGTAATTTCTAAAATGGGTTTCCATTAAGTAAGGTGCTAACAACCCTTTTAGAGTTTAAGTCAGCTTAAAGTCACATGCACATTGCCACTTTACAATGAAAAGAGATTGGGTAATGTTTTCTCTCTTCAAAGCAATAACCATCAAGGTAAAGTAATATGTGTTTGGGAGGGTGGCAGAGCAGGGGATGAAGAGGAGATGAATTAAACCTATTGTAACAGAAATATAACATTTCCAAATCAATTGCCACTATAAATGGTACTGGTTTGACCACAGGAGTTCTAGTTAGGTATAAACAATTCTTTTGAATCTCTTCTACAAAGTATATGCCCCAATCTCAAGCATGCTTGAATAGCACCCTGTCACATATGAAATATTTTGGGAGATTAATGATAATTTTAAAAGTGACTTGAGGTTGGGAGTTCTAGATCAGAAGGTACACTATAGAACTAGATCCCTCTTCTTGTATAGGAGCCAGGTTAATTTTAGACTGTTCAGTGAGGATTTAGAGTCCATTGAACCCAAACCTATAACTATACAAAGGAAACTAGGACCCACACATAAAGGAAATAATCATTCAAGGTCATAGTAAGTGGCAAAGACAAGGGTGGAATCAAGATCTTTTGATTCCCAACTCAATGTTCTTTCCACTAATCTAGGATACCTCCCAATTCATTGGCAACTCCAACACAGAGAGCAATGTATAAGAGGCTTTAGTGAAAATGGAAATTCAGTGGGACAAATCTAAAGGTTGAATTTATATTCAGAAATGGGGGAGGTGGGAAAAGCTAATAGCAGGGTTGGAAAAAAAACAGAAACCGAGAGGCATTTAGATGTATTGGTCCACCAGAGTGGGGGGAGGGGCTAAATAAAGACAATGGTGGGGACATAGGAAAAATGGATTGGTTCAGGCGTGAAAAAATAATGGATGAAAAGTCAAATTAATGGTAAAATGAGATACCATCCCAAGAAGGGTAAAAAGAAGAGGGAAGTGGGTCCCTTCTACATGGATCTTGGAACCACTAAAAATACATCTATGAGAAAGAAGCGCCCATTTTCAATTTATCTCCCTGCCTCACTCTTCCCAGACAGATACTTCCCAGTATCTGCACCAATTGCCCCTTTCCTCCCTGGAGCCACAGAGCAAGAAGAGCCACTGCTATCCATTGGAGGGGCAGAAGGGCAATCGAACAGGAAAACAGAAATAAGGGGATTTAACAGAGAAAGAGCCCAGGGTTTCAAAACACCTACATGGCATCTCTTTCGTGTCATATGAAATTGTCTTGGGTGGCTAACCCAACCTAGTAGTAGGCTTTAGTGCTAAAATTGCTGTTAAATCTAGAGCCAAGAATACTTCCCCCCCAAAAAAAGTACATGCAGATTTCCTTGGTCTCTATTTGTTATGAATCTCCTACAAATACGACGGATCAGAAAAAAATAAAAGAGAGAAGAAGGAAGGGAAGAGGGGAGCGTTTTCCATTAAAAGAGAGCACCTGTACACCGCCCCTCCGAACGTGTTCTCAGGATCATGTCCACATGCACAGGTTTAAAGCTAAAAACCCTTGTTGTCTGTGTCTGAAGAATTAAAAAGTCCCGATGCAGTGAGTGTTTTAATGTGTTTTTGTTTGTTTTTGTTTTTTTGTTTGTTTGTTTTTTGTTTTTTTTTTGTTTTTGCTTTTTTTTTTTTTTACTGGCGTCCTCCATTCAAACATTTACATAGGTAGGGATTTCTTTTGTGCTTTGATTCTCAGCAACTATGGAAATACTTCCTGGCAAAATAGGAAACAGAACAACAAAGGGGAAAAAAATAGAGTTAGTGGACAGGAAACGATGATGCACTCGACAAGAGCGAAATTCTTTCCCGATCAGCAGGTCTCCGCCTTTGGGGTTTTTTTCTTTAAATTGTAAAGTGTGCCCCGGAAGGTCCCCGCTTTGGCGTAGAAGGTGGAGTGGCATGTCTTGCTCTTTTCAATCGGAGAGATGATTCACCAGGTTGAGCAGAAGGGGAGGGAGGGGAGGGTAAAGCTACTCTCCTAAGAGAAAATGTGTAACACTTACTCATTTAATGACATTTGAAATGAAAAGGTGTCAAAGACTTTGCAATCTGCTGAGTGATGTTCCAGGAGGAGGGATGGCTGCTCTAATAAAGTAAACAGTAACTGGGCTTCCCACCCCTGAAAATAGGATTGAGAATCAAATGACCCAAGAAAAATTCACTTAGAAGCTTTAAAAGAGACTAGACAGGGCGAATTCTGCTCTGGACTTGAGGACAGAAAAGCTTTTTTTCCCCGTTTTAACCAAAGCAATTACACATTTATCACCCTGTCTCCCCAAATAGAAGAAAATGCATTGAGAAAATTGGACACCAGATGTGACTGCAGTTGTTATTATTACCTACAATGCCGGCAGAGTTATTATGTTGAAATTTTCCCTTAATACATCTACAGACCTCTCCCATATCCATTTAAAGACAGGGTTATGTTTTCATTTAGCTACTCATTTTTTCCAGTAACATATTGAAAGTCATATGTAAGAGGTTTCCAGGCGACTTGGAATTATCAAGTTAAAGTGAAGCATGGATAGTGATGTATAAAATGCATCAGCCAGAGTCTGCAGCGCAGGGCTCAGATGAAACCATTTACAGCTCCAACTCTCCATGCTAACAAACTGGAGGAACCACAGGGAGAAAGTTACTATCCAAAATGTGGCTCCATTTATTGTTTAGCTTCCTAAGGGGAAAGGGGGAGGAGTGGGGTTCCATATCAAGAACGTTTAGCAATTTGGACATGAGCAGCACATCTCTGTCTAGATCTCTGATTCTCAAGAACAACTTAGCTGAAATCAGCAACTCTGCAGGTAAAGGGGAAGCCCTCTTTAAATATATTTGAAGTGTACCTTAGATTCTTTCTGCAGGGTGCAAAGTAAATAAAGCAGGCACTTGGCATTCCCCTCGGCATCCCCCTCGGCATCCCCCTCCACCACCCAATTCTTTTCCTTTAAGTGAAATTGCTCCCTGGGGATATAGTATAGATATAGTTTGATTGCTCCTTTCCCATAACAAATTGCCAAGATGCTTTTCATCCCCCCCCCCCTTGCTTCTTCTACACCCTACCTAGGAATCCTTTCTAGATTACTTCTAAGTTTCTGTAGTATCTAATTGGAAAAAAAACAACAACCTGAAAGTCTACTTTATCCCCCCCCCATCCCAGTCACCCCACTTTTAGGAAGCAATGATCCCCCTTTGACATTGGTAAGAGGATACTCCTCTCTCCCCTCTTGGGTATTGATTCATACTTACCACTCCTTGAAGTATCCCACTCCAACCCTTCCCCACCATGCCACCCATCACCCCTAAGATTATGTTTTCTCAGAGCAGATGCGTTGCTTTCATTCACATAAATGTCAGAAACCACATGGGTTAGTGAGGGTCCTAGGGCAGTTTTATGAAAGACAGGAAACAACTAAGGAGAAAACTATTGGAAAGAGACAAGAAGGCCCCACGTTATTATTTTACTTTCTGTCAATGTAAAAGCAAAGTAAGGAAAAAGTAAATTGACAGTTTAGCTTAGTTCCTACCAAGGATGTTAATTAACAGAGCAGAAGAGAGGTCTTAAGCTGGGAAAGGGGACAGAAGAAATTTAGCCAATTACTATTCAGACTGACCAGCTATTGGCTGCTGGAAATTATTTACCTACGGGCTGTGGGTCCAACTTCTCATCTATAAATTGGCCAGGGCTCCTCAGATCAGCCTGAGTGATATTGGGCCTGTTTTCACTGTGACTGACTGGGCTGATCAGCTCTTGCTCTTTCTCATTCTGCATCTGAGCATAAACATTAAGGCCCGGGATCTTCCTAAAATATTAACAAAAACTGTCAATTGCTATGTACATAGGACAGGTGTCAATGCTATATCACATTTTTTTAACCTGGGACAAGGATGGAGTGGATAGCTGGGGGGATTTAAAGGGCCGAGGGGGAGCCACGTACCTTTTGAACTTGTAGATAACAAATACGGCCAGCCCTACGAACACCACAGAGAGTAGCATCAGCATTGCTGACCCACTGTGACTTGGGGTGAGGTCTACGAGGGGGGCTGGAAGAAAAAAAAAGAAGCAATAAGGAGCAATGCTGCTGGTGAAAAGTGCTAGGCAGAAACACCCATGAAGATGTCAACAATATCAAACAGGAATGAAAAGGAGTATAATGCTGCCTCTATCAAAGTCATTTCATAATGATTTTTTTAATAACTTAGATTCCTTTAATGTTCAAAGTGGAACTAATTATACTACCTTAAATGCATCCTTCTTCCAAATTATCTCAATACAAATAATTTCCAGTTCTATACATCATCTTAATCTCTCTCCTGAACTCATTTCCCTTTATAAATGCCAGTTAGACATCTCTCTGTGTCTCTTCAAAATCTTAAAATCAAACTGGGACTAAAGTAAACCTCCCTATCTTCTCCCATAAACCCAACCTCCTCCAATCTTTTCTATTTCTCTTAAGGGTACAACAAAGCTTCCAGCCACCCAAATTCAGAGCTTCATAGTCATTCGTGACTTTTCCTCCTCCCTCAACCCTATGTCCAAGCAGTTGCTAAAACCTGAGTCAGCTCCTAATACATATTTCACATTCATCCCTTTCTCCTTGGTTCACATTGGCATAACCCTAATTCAAGATATCGTTATGTTTAAATTGGATTATCACAACAGACCCTAAAATTGATTTCCCTGCTTTCTGCCTTTCTTCTTTTTAATCTCTCCTCCCTTAATCTTAAGTATACATAAATCTGACTAGGTCACCCTTCTTCTCAAACATTGAACTCATATTGACTTTAGGCTAAAATAGTAGCTTCTGAGTTGAGATTTGAAAGCCCTAGCTTCCACTTGCTGAAATTTCCAGATTCATTCATATTGCATACTCACTATTCTAGGCCCACTGATTGGTCCTTAAACTCAATATTTTAGCTCCCACCTTCATGTCTTTGTACAATTTTTCTTCCATGTCTAAGATTCATTCCTTCACTTTCACTTAGTAGAATATGAATTCCTTGAGATCAGGGAATTGTTACTTCATTTTTGTCAATTTATCTTAGTGTTTCACTCAGTTTTTTGTAAGCAGTGGGTGCTAGATAAATGCTTGCTATATTGAATTAGCATCTCTAGAATCATGCAACACTTTGCTCACATAGCACTTCCTTCACAGTTCTTCCTTATCTCCCTATCACTTCTTTTTTGTCTTCAAATTATCTAGTAAATATTTCATTATGTACATATTTTTTTTCTCCTCCTTCCCTCCCTCAACCATCCAATTAACTAAAAAAAACCAAGCAAACAAACAAACAAACCAAAACTATTGACATATTCCCCTGGTATGCCTAGAATCTATCTAAGTATCTTGGGCATTGACATCTAATAAATGCTTTCTGAATTATATAATCCAATTCATTATAATCAAACCATAATGGCAAACCTCCTCTGAAATTACATATGTTCAATCACCTATTTATAACATGTTCCTATGGCAATAACTGTTCCCTATAACATTATTTTCTTTTATGTATTGGTTTCCTGGAAATAATTAATTGCATCAATTCTACACAATGAAATTCAATAATAATGTATTATATATTATGTGTATTATATTCTAGATACTGGGGATGCACTGTTAAAAATAAAATTCAGTGCCCTCAAGAAACTTAAATTCTGTTGGGGAAAGGGGCACTGATTTAGGGAACAATATGTATGCTGATAAGTAAAGTATGTGAATGGGTTACATAAATCTCCCTTTGTCAAAACATAAAATGGTAGAATTTCATAATTGGAGGGAATCTCAGAAATCATTGAGTCCAACCAATCTCTGAAAAATAATCTTTACCTTACATGGTCATCCAGTTTTCATTTGAAGATTTACATGTGTGTGTGTCTGTGTTTTATTATTTATCACTTTTCCAAGAAAGGAATCTAAATAACTAGTATGAAAGTTAAAAAACATTTATTAGTGCATTATTTCTCTCCTTTTCCTGGAAAACACATCCACTCACATATATACATATATACATATATATATATATGTATATATGTATATATATATATGTATATATGGATGGAAATGTCAACATAATGAATAATTGTCTAAAAAAAGTCAACCCTAGGCTTATCCACCATAGTCTTCAAAAGCATTTGTATAGCTTTCTACTAAATAAACCCTTGGAATTCTGCAATTCCCTGCCATCAGATCTTCTCAAAATCAAGACTCCAGAACAAAATTTTCAAGGATACATACCTTCCCCCAGGTACTTTCCAGGTTATGGATTACTGCTCCAAAGAATTTTTCTTGTTTTTCCCCCTCTAACCATGTTCATCTCAATTGCATGTGAAGATAGTTTTCAACATTCTGAGTTCCAAATCACTCCCTCCCTTCCCTTCCTTCTTCCTTCTCCAAGTCTGAAAGCTATCTCCTTTTTTTTTAAATATTTTATTTATTTAAGGCAATGGGGTTAATTGACCTGTCCAAGGTCACACAACTAAGTAATTAAGTATCTGAGGTTAGATTTGAACTCAGGTCCTCCTGACTCCAGGGTCGGTCCTCTATCCACTGTATCATTTAGCTGCCCCAAATAACCTCCTTTTTAATCTTTCAATCATCTATCTCCCTAACTTGATATACTTTTTTATTTTTTTTTAGATTTTTGAAGGCAATGGGGTTAAGTGACTTGCCCAAGGCCACATGGCTAGGTAATTATTAAGTGTCTGAGGTCGGATTTGAACCCAGGTACTCCTGACTCCAAGGCCGGTGTTCTGTCAACTGCACCACCTAGCTGCCCCATTGATATACTTTTTTAAAGAAAGATTATTTATTATTATTATTTATTTTGAATTTTACAATTTCTCCCCAATCTTGCTCCCCGCCCCCCACAGAAGGCAGTCTGTTAGTTTTTACATTGTTTCCATGGTATACATTGATCTAAGTTGAATGTGATGACAGAGAAATCATATTCTTAAGGAAGAAAAATAAAGCATAAGAGATAGCAAAATTAAATAAGATCAGGTTTTTTTCCTAAGTTAAAGGTTATAGTCTTTGGCTTTGTTTAAATTCCACAATTCTTTCTCTGGATACAGATGGTATTCTCCATCGCAGATAGCCCAAAATTGTACCTGATTGTTGCACTGCTGGAATGAGCAAGTCCATCAAGGTTGATCATCACCCCCATGTTGCTGTTAGGGTGTACAATGTTTTTCTGGTTCTGCTCATCTCACTCAGCATCAGTTCATGCTTCCCTGAATTCCCATCCCTCCTGGTTTCTAATAGAACAACAGTGTTCCGTGACATACATATATCACAGTTTGTTAAGCAATTCGCCAATTGAAGGACATTTACTTAATTTCCAATTCTTTTTCACCACAAACAGGGCTGCTATGAATACTTTTGTACAAGTGATGTTTTTAGCCTTTTTCATCATGTCTTCAGGGTAAAGACACAGTAGTGGTATTGCTGGATCAAAGGGTATGCACATTTTTGTTGCCCTTTGGGCATAGTTCCAAATTGCTTTCCAGAAAGGTTGGATAAGTTCATAGCTCCACCAACAATGTAGTAGTGCTCCAGATTTACCATATCCCTTCCAACATTGATCATTGTCCTTTCTGGTCATATTGGTCAGTCTGAGAAGTGTGAGGTGGTACCTCAGAGATGTTTTAATTTGAATTTCTTTAATAAATAATGATTTAGAGCAATTTTTCATATGACTATGGATTGCTTTGATTTTCTCATCTGTAAATTGCCTTTGCATATCTTTTGAGCATTTGTCAATTGGGGAATGGCTTTTTTTTTGAAAATTTGACTCAGTTCTCTTTTTATTTTAGAAATGAGTCCTTTGTCAGAAATACTTCTTTTGATCTTGGTTACAGTGGTTTTGTCTCTGCAAAAACTTTTTATTTTAATGTAATCGAAATTATCTAGTTTGTTTTTAATGCTGTTCTCCATCTCTTCCTTGGTCATAATTTGCTTCCCTTTCCATAGATCTGACAGGTAAACTACTCCTTGATCTTCTAGTTTGCTTATAATATTGTTTTATATATAGATTCTATATCCATTTTGATCTTATCTTGATATAGGGTATGAGGTGTTGATCTAATCTACAACTTGGTATACTTTTAATGATTCTATTTGCTAGAAAATTTCTGAATCTTGGAACATGGTATTTTTCAAATAATACATACCTTAACCAGGAAAAAAAAAAGTCAAAAATATCCTCTCCAACTATAGGTCAATGACCTTTATGTTCTACCCATTTAGGAAAAGTCTGTTATTCAAAGGTGTGAATGACCTTTAAAGCATCATTTTCTATAGCTCATCTTTGTCTGAAGTCAAGAGGGAGATGCTCTTTTCTAGTTGCCCAAGTACAAAGTTGACAGTAGAGGTGACTACTGAACCATTGAAAGTAAATGATAATCAATCCTGAAAACAGGTTCTGACTCAAATTTGTTTTTTTTCAGGTTACAACCCAGCTAGTTTGCTGGATATTCTCTAAGACTGGTTCCCATTAAATAGCCCTTAGAGGGGATACTGAGAAACAAAAGTCATGTCTTCTTCCTAAGAGAACAGGCTTGCATACTTTAGTCTGTTCAGTTTTCCAAAGTCTTTGAAATCAAGGCACATTTTATTGCTTTGGGGATTAAGGGACAAGTTAGCTGTGAAGTAAAGAAGGGAAATGTGTGCATGTGAGAGGTCAGGCCAGTGACCATGAGACTAGAAAGGCCTTGCGGTATTAGGATGCCCAAAGCAAAAATGATCTCATATTGATGTAAAACAAGGTACTTCCTAACCTAAGCAAAGGAAGTGTCAGTACTAGAGGGGTTGAGAGATGCTTCAGGCAGATCTGAGATTAGAAACAAAGCAGACAGCCCTCAAAGACACATGAGGTACAAGCTTTCAAATAACTATTTTTCATATATGCATTCATTTCTGATTCCAGATAGCCTTGTTCTGGTATACAAGGATTTGCTTTGTGACAAATCAAATCCTAAATTATTCCAGTGAAAGTTCAAAGCTTCCTATGGCTTGTGAAACTCCAGGGAACAGAATTTACAAATCTTGCCTAGAGCAAATAAATACCTAATCTTAGTTCTGGCTTCAGGGGTCCTCATCAGAGGAAACTAAGGGCGTTTTATTCTGGGGAAGAAGGACATGATCAATTTACACTCATCAAATGAGGAATGTCTGAACAAATTATATTACAGGCTAGAGGTGAGGATCAAATGGAATAATAAGTGTAGAGCTCTTTAAACAGTTTCTGGAACATAGTAGGTACAGAATAAATGCTTATTCTCTTCTTTCGGATACCTGTCATCCTTTGATCCTAAGTAAATTGCCCAAGGTCACCTATAGCAAACCAGTGGCATACACAGAGCATGGAGTCGGGTTTTCTGTTGTGCTCTTTCAAATTCTCTATGCTTACAACCCTGTCAGTACTATGAGGAATAACCCCAGAGACAAAATAGCACAAGTATTCAATAGAGAATGGACACTTGCCTCTCTCTCTCTCAGCTTCCTTCCCCACATCGATATGCTCCCACAGGGTTAAACCTGCAATTCAGTTCCCAATCATTCGGAGTTCAATCCTATGAGCATCTGCCTTAGTCATTCTGACTCTAAGCATCCAAACTGGAAAGCAATTGGGGGAACCTAGTAGAAAAATTGTGCCAGTATCTTGCATGCTTAATTCCCATTATCTTTTGAGACCCTCTACATGAGTGGTCCCAGGCAGGCAGCTTTAGCAGAGCTTAATCCTTGAGAACCACTGCCCTCTATGTTCAGTGGCTTTTGGATGCAGATCCTGTCCTTCCTAGAAACAATCCTATTATTGCTCCAGCCAGTAGCAGCTGCATAGCTGTTTTCCTAACACTTAGGTATGTTTGTGTGGGTTTTGCTGAGGAATGGAAACTCTTATGATAAATGGGCTGCAGCTTGTTCCTTAGAATTAGCATAAATTAGTCCCTCTCCAGTTGCAACTAAACAAGGTAGAGGCTGGGGAAAAAAGTGCTGAGTGCTTGACTTGCCATTATTCACAAAGAGAAACATGACTGTGAGGTGGTAGCAATGTTTCTCCTACCTCCTTGTTCATGAACAGAGGCACAAGGGCAAGCATACATGAACACACAAATACACACACACACACACACACAAAATTTTAACATTTGGTTTAATTCAATTATAATGGGTATGATTATTTAAAGTCCCAAATAGGTTAACAGATTGAGTGGGTGTTACTTCTGGATGTGCTTTCCCTCACTTTGGTAAATGATACCCATTTCCTCATCCCCATTTCCCTCCCAGCCATAATGCAAACAGAAAAAAATTCTCCAAATGCCTACTATGAACATCACACCATGTCAGACATTGAGCAGGCAAAAGAAAATGGCACCTTTACTGTTCAAAAATATAAAAAAAAAAATAAGGGGAAGGGCAGAATGTACTGATGATTTCGTAATTATAGGGAATTTTCTAGAGTGAAAAGTGCCTCCACCAAAGGTTTCTTGTAAGCACATCTGTATGTGGAGTATTTTAAATATAGGAAATGCATCCACAAATGCAGATTGACAACTCATCTATAATCTACAGTCTCAGAGAGCAGTCTAGGGGCATTGGGAAGTTAAGTGACTCATTTATGGTCAAATAGTTAGCATGTATTACAGTCAAGACTTGAAATCAATTCTTCCTTATTTCAAGGGAGTAGAAACAATAGATATAGATTCATTGTCTTTGGTATTTGAATTAAGCCTAACGAAAATCTGTTTTAATCGATGCTTTTCGAAAATGAAGAGAGAAAGATATGTTACCCCCCAAAAAAAGTTTTCGATGTCAAAACAGGGCGATAGCTCTTAAACCATATACAACTGAAGCAGATGCCAGATATACTATATTGTCTTTTTCAAAAGGTTCCCAACAGGCAGTAATTCAATCTTGAAATGAAAAATTTTTTTCTTAATGTTGAATTGAGGGTCCATCTGAAAATGACCAGTAAATAACCCAGATACCCTTGTGACTATCTCTTTATCCCCACTGTCTCCATTCCATCATACTTGCTTCATAAACGAATAGAAAAAAGAATACTGGTAAGGGATCATTCTTCAGTAATTCTGTCATTTCATTAAAATTTCATTTTGCTGTTATTCAGTCATTTTCAATCATGTTGATTCTTTGTGACCCCCACGTAGGGTTTTCTTGACAAAGATACTGAAATGGTTTGCCATTTCCTTCCCAGTTCATTTTACAGATGAGGAAACTGAGGCAAACAGGGTTAAGTGATTTGCCCAGGGACATACAGCTAGTATCTGAAACTATATTTGAATTCAGAAAAAATAATCTTCTTGATTAGAGGCATTCTATCCACTGTACCACCTAGCTGTTCTGCTGAAGTTTCATAGCTAGCGGTTACATAAGGTTTCACAATTTGCAAAGCACTTTCTTTATGTTAACTCATGAAAACAGTGCTAGACAGAAAAAAAAAACAGCAGGGTGATATAATGGGCAGGATATTGGGAATCAGGAAGACTTTAATAACTGTGAACCTGGGCAAATAACTTCACCTCTATGTCCTTCAATCAAATCTCTATGGTACAGTGGTTAGAGCAGGAGAATGGGAGTTTGAATCTAGCCTCAGACATTTACTAGCTGTGTGACCTGGGTAAGTCTCTTAACCCAGACTGCTTCACATCAAGGACTATCTCCAGTTATCCTGATTCATATCTGGCCACTGGATCTATTTGGCTGCAAAGGAAAAGGTTGAGGCTCGTGATTTAGCTCAAATTCAATTCATTTGCTTGTCATGGCCTTCTTCAAGAATGAAGGACAAAACTTTAAGACTCAACAGTTTTAGTCAAGCTCTAGTCTGGTTGCTATGTACATTGGCAGAAGAAGCCTTATTGGAGGATTCTTATGACAAACTTCTAAGCAGTTTTTCATATTTGCTACTATACTTTTTGTGCACTCTAGAAGATATAATTTGCTTAACCTTTATAAAATTCATAGACATTCAATTACATTTGTTGCTAAGATACTGGTCCATGCTTTAATCATTTAACTGGTTCAGGCATCAACTTCTTAGCTGGTCTTGCCCATTCATCTAAATCATGGACATAATAGTCTTGACTCAGTGGCACATTCATTTTGTCCCCACTAACTCCCACAGTCATTTTTTCATTCAGACAATTAAGTTAACTCCCAGGACATGGGAGAATTAGGGTTTAATGGTTAGTGCTAATTTCCTCCCATACTTCACATCATACTTCTTCTCATTTAATTCATGTTTCTGTTCCAACTGATACCTTGGATTCTAAATCAGATTTATTGTCAGGAAAAAAAAAAGATGTATCTCTTGCCATGCCATTTGGATGGACTTGAACCTGATTAGTCTGGCATTGGAAGAAACCTTAGATTCCATGATGGAAACAAAGATCAGCCCTGGAAAGAATAAAGAATTCTAATCCCAGAAAGAAATGAATTCAAATCCTGTTCCTGAAACCTACTAGCTATAAGACTAATAGAAAGTCACTCAGCCTCTCTCAAACCATTTTCTGCTCTGCAACAAGGGAGAGAATAACTGGTGGAACATGCCTTACAAAGCTGCAGTGAGGATCAAAAGTGATCCTGTTTATAAAACACTTTGCAAAGTTGAAAAGGCCATATCAGTTTCAACTATTTTTCCTTCCATCCTTAGCTCCAAACTGCAGAGTATGTAGTTGTTATATTAGGTTATTTGTTATATTAGGTAGACAAAGAAGTCAAAACAAGAAACTTCTTCATCCAAATTTATTTCTGTATATACAAAGACCTAAGCATATGTACATACACATACACATATACATACACATATACATATACATACACATATACATATACATATATATACATATACATATATATACATATACATATATATACATATACATATAAAATATATCATCATCATCACAGTTACTATATATCTAGAGCTTTAAGGTATAAAAAGCACTTTACATACCATCTAATTAATCCTCACAACCACCCTGAGAAATAGGTACTATATTACAGATCAGAAAACTGAGCAAAGCACCAGTTCAATGACTTGCCTTAAGTCACAGAATTAAAATAAATGTTTAATTCCGGATTTGAACTCAGTTCTTTCTGACTCCTTGTCTGATGTTCTATCCTTTGCACTAATCCATCTGCCTCAACATTTGTGAAGGCCCCCCCCAATATCTGGACTAGGGACAATTTAAAGGAGTTGCCTCAAGTACAAAAAGGTTAGGTGACTTTCCCAGGGTCGAAGAGTTTATAAAACCAAGGCTAGGGTTTGAAACCAGGTCTTTCTTACTCCTAGTCCATGGCTTCAAACACTATACCATGCTATACTATACCATATACCATAAATATAAGATATGAATATGACTTGTTACTGTGCATTGAAAGCAGATATCTGCTAAATTGGCTTGGTGATTTTTATAAACAAAATCCTGTTTTAAAATACATTGCCTCTTAGAGATATTCCCATTCCCTGTTCCCAGAAATTTTACCTTTCCTTCTCTCCCCCTGTTCTATTTACTTAAAAATAGTGAAGGAGAAAAAACAGTAGCTCTAATTCCTTGTGTTAACTCAGGGTAAAGGAAGGGAAGAAGAGACCCCTTCAATCTAAAATATTCTTATGACCCTTGTCCCTAAATATCTGTGTTGTCAATTGGACTGGCTAGTCAGCCTGATATAATAACCAATTAAAATGATCACTAACTTGGTTGATGTTGATTGGCAGATCAGACAACCAGTGGTACCAGGCTGCAAAGTTGTTTGGAGCAGAGATGGGGGTCTATTAGATCAATACTCCCACATACAACACTGTCAAAAACTTGGTCTTTGCTTGTCCTTCTGCTCTTAAGTTCCCCCAGGAACTTCTCTCTTATTGTCATTTTCAGCCTTCACTTCAGCATCAATGATGTCCCCCAAATCTCATTAGAACTATCCTCTTGACTGAGCTTCGGTCTTATCTATCCAACTGCCAATGTCTAAAGTGGGCATTTCCACTTTATTGTCTTATTGTCACTTCAAACTCAACATCCTTCACATTTTCGTCTTGCCCCCTCAACTGACTCCTCTTTGGATTTCTTAGGCTTTACTCAGCAGCAAGCACCATTTTTTCAAGAATCAGGATTCAAAACTTTGGAATCATCTTTGAATTCTTCATTACTTATAAACCAACATTTGCTACATTTTTGTATAATCTTCTATGTCCTTGACCTTTTTTTCTTAGGTTTTTGCAAGGCAAATGGGGTTAAGTGGCTTGCTAGGTAATTATTAAGTGTCTGAGGTCGGATTTGAACTCAAGTACTCCTGACTCCAGGGACAGTGCTCTATCCACTGCACCACCTAGTTACCCTGACCCTTTCTTTCAATTGTCATTACCCTAGGTCAACTAGGTGTCATAGTAGAGTATTGAGTTTAGAATCAGGAAGACTCATCTAAATGAGTTCAAATCTGACCTCAGTTGTGCCTCAGGGCAAGTCACTTAATCCTCCCCCCACCCCCTCCAGTTTTTTAACTGCTTTTCCTCATTATGGCTTCTAAGAGAATAATGTGGTGTCAGATTTAGGAGTCAATACAAGTACACTCCCAGGATTAGGAAGAATCAAATTCTAAGATTCAAACAATGTTCAGTTTTCAAAAGTTTACAGGAAATTTAGTGATTCCCACAAATCAGATATGAGATGGAAAGCAACAGCAACCTAAATTCAATGTTTAATGGCATCCAAATATCTAAAAAGTTTCAAAAAAGGAACAAAATTTGAAACTAAAAAGAAGGCTAGTAAATTCCTAGAAGGAGACAGCTCCTTTTCCCTTAGAGAGAATCAAATTATGCTCTGCCTCTCTCTCCAGTCACATACTCTGGGTCTAACATTTTTAAAAGAAGGCTGTTGAACATCTGTTGTGTAATTAATGGAATGCAACAGCATGCTGTAATATTCCCTGGGAAGTTATTAACTACATTGCTTATGAGAAATGAAATGCTGCATGTAAACAACGGACCTTTTTCTTGGGGGGAGTGGGGAGGAAAACAAGGGAGATTTAGAGATTTAGAGTTGTTGCAACTTCTATTTTAACTTGACAGCCCACCTGCTTTCTTCTTATTCTTAATATCTATTTTATTATAGGTATTTGTGTCATTACTTTGTTAGGGTTAATCATCCTCACCAAAACCTGACACCAATACTTGAAAATCTCCTTTGAAATAAACCTCCCAGATGCATAAAGACAGAGATCAAATCTGGTTACAACAAATCGGATTATAGCAAATCTGAGACAATGTTTTAAGAGATATTTGATAACACAATTCTGATTCAATAACAATATAGACAGGCTCCAGGAGTTTGTTGCAAAAGACAATTGAAGTAGGGGCGGCTAGGTGGTACACTGGCCCTGGAGTCAGGAGGACCTGAGTTCAAATTTGACCTTAGACTTTTAATAATTGCCTAGCTGTGTGACCTTGGGTAAGCCACTTAACCCCATTGCCTTGCAAAAACTAAATAAAAAAATAAGACAATTGAAGTGGTCAATGAAATAACTGATGAAATGAACCAGAAACATGTGGAGGTAGTGCAAGATGAAAGAGAAAGAGAAAAAAAATCTCCAATATATCAATAAATACACATTTATTGAATTTCCTCCTACATGCACCATACTTAACTTGAACTCTAAGATCCAGAGACACTACCCAGAGAATTTCAAGTAAGCTGTCCCCTCATACTCAGAAGAAATTTATATAAAAGAGCTCTTGTAAGGATATTTGGTTTGATGCTACTCAAGAGATGAAAACAGGCCCCTGTTTCTTTCCCTGATTTTGTAACCACTGGTTCCTGACTTTGGTTCCTGGTTCATCTCTTCACCTACCTCGTCCAGGTTATTAGATGTTAGATCTCTTACTGCTAATGTTTCTCCAGATTATTCTCTAGTCCTTTCTCCTTGTCTACAGGGACTATTGATACTTCCTCTTAAATCTTTAATTTAAGCTTTCTCTGACATTAACCCTACAATGTTAGGTGTATTCATAGAATATGACAGTGTTCTCTAATTTGGGTTCATCTCCCCTAAGACAAAAAGTCACTTCTTCCTTAAATAACTTAAAGCAATCTTGTAAAACTTTTTTCTTTTTTTGTTTCAATTTTTACTTTTTTCACTAACTTGTTCAAATCAATTTGCTATCTTGACATTCTTCAAAAAAGACTGTCTTTTCTACAGGAATATTCCATTACCATTCAATCATGTCTGCATCTAAGACATAGATTATCATAGATTCAATACTGAAAGAGACTTTGAAGGCCACCGAGTCCATCCCCTTTCATTTTATACAGGAGGAAACTGAGATATGTATAGCCTCACTCAGCTAGTAAGCATTTATATAGCTGGATTTGAACCCAAACTTTCCTGACTCTAGTTCCAGTCCTCTACCCATTGCTCTGTCTAGATGCCTTCATATTCCTTCTCTTTTCAAAATGCCATAATTCTGCAAGTTGTATATAATAGATTTGCAGTTTCAAGTATAACCATCTTTTTAAAAAATTTATACTATGTTGTAAAAATGCTTGCTTTATACCATAAATTAAAGCAAAATAAAATAAAATTCCTTAAGATGATGTTAGCATTCATCAAGTCATGCAGCCCCTGTTGTTTATCATCTTTCTTCTTTTCCCTTCCTTTCTCTCTTTATCTCATTCTTCCTTTGCTCCTGCCCAGATCTTTGACCTCATTTCCTCCCATAGTAACTGATAACTTAGAACTTGTGAAGTCAGAGTTGGAACAATTTGCTGCTTAGAATCATAGAACTAGTGTTAGAAGGGAAGTCTTGGTCTTATAGTCCAAATCCCTTTACTTTCAAGAAGAAACAAAGGTCTTGGGAGGTTAAGTGCTTCCTCTAAGTTCATTGAGTCTGTAAACATCAGAGGAAGTCTTTGAATACAGTTATCACAACTCTAGAGTAACTTCTCTTCCCATTGTGTCACACTGTCCCTTTTGCCTTAGGCATACTCAGAACAATAAGGGATAATCTCCTTGGAATTTCCTGAACCTTCTGGACTCCAGGCAAGAAGGGACCTTTAGCAATATGAAGAGTATTAAAAGTGAGTCATGACAACCTTTACAAAAGAAAAGAATGTAAACATGGTATCTAATTTTTGGAGCAATACCTATCTCTCTGCAAGCCAATTGTTTGCTATTCATAATTAGAGTTTTTAAAGACACTCTTTTAACTGAATCAGAAACCCTAATTTATTAGGCCCAGTGGTCATTATATCATATATAATATGATATAATGACAGCATAAACTTCTGTTTAAACAAATATATAGTGCTGATAACAGAAATTGTTACTAATAATCAACATCCTATGACAGTCCATGGAAAAGCAGGGGGAAAAATTGGGAAGTCCTCTAAAACATTGTTGTGATTTCTAATCATTAGTGAGCAATATTGAGGAACAGGTACTCTGGATGACTTTGTATGACAAAGAATATTTACTCATCCTACGACCTGCTCAAATTTATATATGATTTATCATTTGCATAGGACTTTTTATATCTATGATATCAATTGGATCAATGGGTACTTCAAATATTACATGCACATTACAGATTCAGTTCTTAAGGCAAAGAAAAGTTAAAAGATTTTTCCTAAGTCAAAAAGATTTCTTTTATGAATCTCTTCTTCAACCTCTCCTTAGTTGAACACACATTCACACAATGGGCCATAAGAGGGTGACCTGAATGCTTCCTCAGGGTTCTAAGAGTAAGTGAGGGGTTGAGTTTCTTGGACTGAATCTCATGAGCTTCCTATTAATTATCAAACAACAATTTAAATTAGATTTTGCCAAAAGTGTTTAAGAAATGGTATAGAGAGCAGAACCAAGAGAATATACACATTAAAAATAACATTGTGAGATGATCAGCCCTGATGGATACAGCTGCTCTCAGCAGTTCAAGGAGCTAGGACACCCTATTGAACTGACTATAGACAATGCTATCCCCATCCAGAAGAATGAGGAACATTACAGAATCTGATAACATTACATTCACTTTTTTTTTAAATCTCTTATGTATTTCTTTCCCTTAATCCTAGCTCCTCATACCAAAAATGCTTAATACAAATGTGCATGTAAAATATTAACCTGATTGGTTACCACTGAGGGAAGGGGAATGGGAAAGTAGGGTGGAAGGAGATTTTGTAACATAAAAATATTTATCTACATATGAATGGATGTTGAAAAACTTTTTATAACATGTATTTGGAAAAATAAAATATCAATTAAAAAAAAGAAATAGTATAGAATCAAAATATTCTCCCCCCCCCCCAAAAAGCCTCAGGAAATATTCTTCCATAAGTACTCACAGAATTCAAGGGGAAAGGGAACTTAAATTTAGATGATATTGATGATATTGACATAGATGATATTGATGATGACCAAAACATCAACTCATAAGTCCAAATTACTGGAAGCCCAGCATTCTCCTCTGGGACAGAGGAATCTCACTACTTGAAAATACTTACTTCTTTGGGAGCAAACCATCTTTCTGTAGCCATCTGTGCCCCTGTTAATCTTCTGAATGATTTATCTGTCACTTGTTTTGTCTATTTTTTTTTAGGTTTTTGTAAGGCAAATGGGGTTAAGGGGCTTGCCCAAGGCCACACAGCTAGGTAATTATTAAGTGTCTGAGACCGGATTTGAACCCAGGTACTCCTGACTCCAAGGCCGGTGCTTTATCCTCTACGCCACCTAGCCACCCTTATTTTGTCTCTCTCTTAACATGATCAACTGGGTTGGGAAGGGAGACAGAGAAAGAGAGATTCATAGAGAGAAAGAGATGTATATACACAGATTTAGAGAGAAGGGAGAAATAGAAGGAAGAGAGAAAAAGAGAAAGGGAGAGAAGAAAAGGAAAGGGACAGAGGTAGGAAGACAGAGAGAGAAGAGAGAGAAAGAAGAGAAAGAGGGAGGAAGGGGAAGAGGGAGAGAGAGATAGACGACAGAGACAGAGACAGAGACAGAGACGGAGACGGAGACAGGAGACAGGAGACAGAGAGACAGAGAAAGACTCCTTGCAAGTTTTTCCTTTTCATGGGATTGGCTCTTCAGCTTTCAAACACGGATTCTTCCATCTCTTGACTCCTTCACTGTTAGATTGCTTGACCAACTTATTATTTTTTTTCATATGTAGTTCAATAGGTATGGCCTGATCTTCTCATTCCATCATTAAGATGTTTGTTCTGCCTTTCAATCAATTGCCAAGAGTCTGTGATCCTTTCAGAATGTTTAAGGACTTATTCACAAACCTTTAACATGATGGAGTTTATAGGAAAATTCTTTCATACCTAGTTATACTCAGTTTTCAGACTGGTCAATGGAGTTGGGGCAGACTGCTCCTACCTTTACACTCAGATATGGAGCATCCAAAGATAAAGCCCAGATTTCTTAACTCCAAATCCAGTTTTTTAATCTGCCTACATTTTTTTTTTGTCTTGTGATATAGAAATGTAATCAGGAACCAAAATTCAAACAATACAACCAGAATATGGGGACAAAGAAACTGACCTGCTGTTAAGTGGGCAGCATGGACAAGAACACGGATTCCAGGTTTTAGCTCAAAGTGGATGGAGTTTTGGTTCAGTTTGTGGATCATCAGTTCTGATATCTGGGGGAAGGCATCAAAATTAATATTATTGAAGCATGTTTTACTGTCATAGAAATGAATGTACTGAATTAATATTCTTAGAATTTATAATGGAATTACAGATAAGGTGTGTACCTATGTTTGAAAAGAAATACATCTTAGCTAATTAATTCAGTTGATCAAAGTTGAATTGAAGGAAAGTCACTTAATTAACCTTGAAATGACTTTAGACATTGGAAATATCCATCAATTGCAAATGTTTTTGGAATTTAAGTATATTTCTTTTTATTGACAAATGCCAGTGATATTAAAATACAGACTAAAAATTATTATAGATGATAACAGAGAATATAAACACAAGGCTATAAACATTAGCCCTATTAACACAGGTCTAATTAATCAATTTATAAATACTCACCTTTATTTACGAGTTTTAGCCACACTTTGTTTTTTCTCCCAACACATAAAGCTATTACATCAAATATAATATTCATGGTCACAAAACATTCACTAGCAAGACTGAGATGATACAATAAGTTTAATACAGAATTGTTTATGTCGTATTTTCAAAAGAAAGATTAAAACATGTGCATTGGGTTTTAAGTACAAAACATGATCTAATTTGATTCAGATATGTTTTTGCTTCTCAGGGACTTCTCAAAAGCTGTCAGGGAAAACACTTTCCCATCAATTTCAGACTGTCTTTCCCATGTTATTCATTTCAGTCAAGTCAGTTTAATTTGTAAATGCTAATTAAATCTGATTAGATACTTTCTGGCCATCATTCACCTTGGGATGATGTTTATGTCTTGCTGAATTCTTAATGTTTTCTTGGTTAAGCATGGGTGTCAGTCTGTCCTTAGATCTCTTGAAATGATGCCCTAAAATCAATCAAGATTCAAATGTCTAGATCCAGGACCTTGTGAAAGTACATGATCATCACAGGGTATATAATAATGATATATGGGTGAAAGAAGTAAGAATTAACATTTCTATTAATTCAACTATGTTCCAGACACAATGTTAAACACTTTAAATATATTTTCTCATTTGATCCTTACAACAATCCTGGGAAGTATGTACTACTGTTACTTCAATTTTACAGATGAGGAAACCAAGGCAGAGTTATATGGCTTATCCAGAGCTATCCCACTAAGTGTTTGAATCTAAATTTGAACTCAGGTCTTCTAGACTCCAAGTTCACAGTGTCATTTAAGTTATTTTTTTATTGTTTATCTTATTTTATTGTTATTTATTATCTTATTTATTATTATTAGGTTAAAAAGATAGTCGTGAGACTTTTTTTGCCTTCTACCCATATCTTGTGACTAGGAGACTAAGAAACACTTTGCAGGTTTCATGACAACAATAAGAGAAAGAGTAAGAGAAAAGGAGGGAAAACTCAGACTAACAAAAGCAGCTGTGGTTTACTCACTCATGCAGCTAGCACTTTTAGTACTGGTTCTGGTATTTTTTTATTTCATTCAGCAAATGCACTCTAATCTATAGTTGAGTAAGTGATCTTTGTGGGTCTTATCAAGTTGGAAAAGAAATTAAGGTAATGTGGAAATGAGGGCAAAAAAACATATAATGTATTTTGATGGAATTAAATGCTATCATAGATAATAGTCTGAGGAGGTGCTAAATGCAAAAAAAAAAAAAAAATCAGAGTGAAAATGGACCCAAGACTGAAGAGGTGCCAAGTCAGGTCTGTGCCAGTCCAGTTACTCCAGGGCAGCTCAGGGTTTGTGGCACCATCTGGTGGTTTACCCAGATACAGCACCCTTCAGCCAGCTTCCCCAGTGCCAGGCAAGGGCCCTTGTTGTTTGTCTGTCATTCTCAAATAATATCAGTGACAGGAGGAATGTGATGTCTTGCTATGCAAGAGAATTGAATTTAAGTGAGCCAGGGCTGTGCAAACTGACCAACCTAACTCTCTCCTCCAGAGATCAGGACAACTGCAGATTGCCCTGGATGAAGTGGGGGACCTTTTTAAACAAAAACCTTTCCCGGGTCTTAGTCTGTCTATTGCAACACTCATTCAGTGATTAAGGCTAAGTAAAAAATGAGGCCAAAAAAGTAGCCTGTTTAAACTACTTAAAAAAAAATCAATCTGGGAGGGAACTACCCTCAGAGTCCAGAATAGGAACAGTTGCTATTTATACTCACTCAGAGTCAACAAAACCCAAATAAGGACCCAACTGAGGCTTGGGTTGGGCTTCATTATTAGCCAATTAGTGAGAGTCAGTATGCTTTGCATTTAAATAGTTCCACATGAATCCCAATTGCTTTATCAATGCCTGGTTTTCCTGAGCCCAGTTTCAAGAAATTTATATTACTTTTTAACATCATTTCCAGTATTCAGCTAAGGCTCTGTAAAGAGGAGCACTTTCTCCTTCATAATTATAGGTCATTTTCTTAATCTTCCCCCCCCCCCCCCCCCCCCCCATTAGCATGCAGGAGCTCTAGGATAGTAAAGCTCTAATCTTCTTGTTGATTAGTCATTACAGTTTTAGTGGGCAGGGTTTCTTGGGAAGGACACTAGCATGATTTGCCACCACCTTCTCCAATTCAATTTATAGATGAGGAAACTGAGGCCAACAGGATTAAGTGACTTTCCTAGAATCACACAGCTAATAAGTGTTTGAGTCCATATTTGAACTTAATATTCCTGACTCTAGGCACTGGCACCTAACTAGAATAGACAGGATTGCTGAATTTTAAATTTGAAGAAATTGAAGTGAAGAAAGATTGAAATACTTGTCGAAGATTTTCCTGGCTTATATTATATTATATTATATTATATTATATTATATTATATATTATATTATATTATATTAACTGTCAGAGTTAGAACCTGGGTTAATATAATATTATATTATAGAGTTAATATATTATATTAACTGTCAGAGTTAGAACCTGGGTCTCTTGCATGCCTGTGAGAAGTTAGGTTTCCCACATGGTGCTGCATTTAAAAAGCATGATTAGGTTTGAGAACAACATCTCAGCTCTTCCTCACAAAGGAGCCAGAGGAGGGCCTCTAATCCCTCCCACATCACAATTTGCAAGAGTTTTGCTTATGATTTGGTTTTCTAATGGTTTCAACTTTTGTTTTTCTGAGGCCATTTTCGCAACCATTTCTTCTTTCTTTTGTGGGATTTTCTCTTTGTTTTCAGTTGACCCTTTTGGTCAAGTGAGCTCCTGTTCAGTTTCTACTTTTCCCTGATCCCTTGAGTAAAACCTCCATTAGTCAGGGCTACTGGATTTTCAACTTTGACCTCCTCCATTAGCCCTCTTCAGAGTATTTAAACTAAACCACTCCCTCGAAGTGCTTGAACTAGAGGATTATCGTCAAATAAGGGAGGGGGGTGTGTGAGCTGAATAGCAAAATACTAAGAAAAATGGCTTTTGCTCAGGTATCTGTCTTCTGCATGACCATACTGCTTGCCCCAGTCATCCCCATCTCAACTGAGATCTGTGAAGCATAGGGATGGGTGATGCATAGCAATTCCACAATTCTATTTGTGAGCTGTTTTGAGAGACTCACTTATAAGTCCATTATTTGGTTCAAAGTTATTCTCTGGGTCCCTGTAAGGAGTCATGGGGGAAAAAAGGTGAGATTAAAAACCCATGGATAGAAATATTTAGCAATGTGTCAGACAGAAAAGGAAGGAGGCATGGTCACCAGAGACTCTGGGGAAAGAAGCTAAGACTTGACTTGAATCAGCAGAAGGGGACAGAGCTCTGCTTCTTCCTCCCCCACCCCCACCCCAACCTCTCTGTCATATACTTAACAGAATTTGTTGTCTTGACAGACCTCATTAATCCTTCCTATTGATCATTGCTTCTCTGTCACACTACCTACCTTCCCTCCCCTTGTGGTTAAATAATCTTCAGGAAGAAGCATGTTAATATTGGTCCAATACCTATTTCATAAATTTTTTGCAGACATTCAGAGCTGCCTATACTTTCAGTTACTTCTTGCTTGAAAAAGGATGAATGGAAATATAGGTATTCTACATATACATATTTTAAAAGGTAGATCTCCTCTGTATGGAGAGGAAAGGAATAACATCAATAGGCATGAAACAGAAAACATGTAGAGTTAAGAGGAAGTTTGGAGTAGTGGATAGAGACTTTACTTCATAACCATGAAGACTTGGGTTCAAGTTCTGAAACTTATTGGAAGAATGACCTTGGGCAAATCATTTAACCTCAGGATTTTAGGAAAAGTCTCTAACATTAGAAATTGTAGAGAAAATGATGATCTGATAGGGCAGAAGGCATTTTCTTATATAGGAATTAAATGTATGAATGAAATCAGATATCTAGATATTAGAATGAGGGGCAGTTATTCTACCAATAAATTCCATCATGGGTTACTGAGAGAAAGTAAGATGGTCAAACTATCTCATTTAAACATTGGTTTTTAGCTTTTAAAACATATTCCTTACAACAATTCTGAAAAGCCAATATTGTGAATAATACTATCATCATTTTATATTTGAGGGAAATGAGGTTCAAACACCTTAGCTAGTAAGGACCAGTGACAGGATCATGACAACAAAGCCAGCATTCCTTGTACTTTGGCAGAATGGCATCCTCTCTCTGTTGTTCAGAATACAATCATCAACTCCTTAGAGGCAATGGTCACTAATTTAGGAATTTTGGGAGGGCTATTACAAGAGAAGAGAAATTTGACTTGTTCATTTTTGGATTGTGAGGACAGGATTAGGATGAATATATGGAAGATGTGATGATTCCAGTTGGGGCTACATGTAAGGAAAATTTTCCTAGCAACTGGTGATGTCAAAGGATCTACAATGTTCTTTTCTCATTAAAGGAAGAGGTAAAAGAAAAGAAGGAAACAAAGAAAGGGAGGAAAGGGGGGAAGAGGGAAGGAAGGAAAAAAAGTAGAGAAGGAAGAAAAAGGGAAGGAAGGAGGATGGAAAAAAAAGAAGAAAGGAAGAAAGGATGGAAAGAAGAACAGAAGGAAGGACTTATTTCATATCTACTGTATGCCAGAGACTGTACTATGTGTACTATCTCATTTGACCCTCACAACAATTATTATCTCTATTATGATATTATTATCCTCATTTTACAGATGAGGGAACTGACCCAGGCAGAGTTTAAGAGATTTGTTTAGGCCACACATCCAGTAAATGTCTGAGACTAGATTTGAACTCAAGTTTTTCACTCTGAGGCAGTTTGATTGCACAGTAGATAGAGCACTAGGCCTGGAGTCAGGGAGATCTGAAATCATATTCAGCCCCAGAAATGTATTAACTGTGTGATCCTGGACAAGTCACTTACCCCAATTTGCCTTGGTTTCCTCATCTGCAAAATAAGTTGATGAAAGAAATGGAAAACCACGTCAATATTTTTGCCACTGAAGTAACTGAACAACTTATCCCTCTAGACCCTACCCACTGTACTACCTAGTTGCCTTGGGAAGGTCTTAAAGCAAAGGTTAGATGACTATCACCTACAGTACATATAGCAAGAAAACTTGCAAATCAGGTAAGATTTAGATTAAGTGACTTCTGAGGTCCCTTTCTACTCTGAGATTCTGTGGTCCTGAATTTTTCAGTGGATAATAAAGAGAATAGCTCTTTATTGCTCCATTTGCAAAAGAATCATTACTTCAATTGAACTTGATGTGGCTGATGTGATAATTCTCATGACTCATTCAAAAGGAAGAAGTGGACCATGTTTCTGTTCCACAAAACATATTTTCCCATCTGATCCAAGGCATATAAAAGGAAACCTGGTTTCCAGTTTGTTGGCTTCTCCAACTTTAGTCATTTCTTTTAGGACAAAGGAATCAAGTTTGTTAGCATACCTCAAAAAAAGATTCCAAGATGGCATATAAATGAAGCTGAATTGATTAAGAAAAATGAATCTATCTTCCCTATCTTTAGCTGTTTAGAAAAGCTTACAGAGTTCATCTCCTTCCTAGCTACATTTCCTCTTTAACCATAGGTTGCATTCTGATGCACTCCAATGAAACACTAGGTTCTCATCCCAGTGCCCAGAAGCACCAAGAGCAACTTTTCTATGAACTTTTTATAGTCCAGTGTTTCTACTTTGCTTTTCGACTATTCCATCATCCTCCCCCACTCAGGATTTTCAGTTGTCATCAATGAAAGTGGAAGGAAGAAGGTAAGCCTGTCTATGGGGGAGAGATGGGGGGAGGGTGGGAGGGAGGGGGGGGGAGGACACCTCTATCCCTGAGCAACTGCCTTTAGAGGAATATACTCTGTATACCCTCCTGACCTGAGGAAGAGAGTCCTTTCTGGCTGGCCCAGCATCTACAAAATGAAGACTAGTGGAACCATTCAAGACAGCAGGTCGTTTGATTAACCCAGCCTGCCTCAGCTTAGTAACAGGGTCAAGTGCTTCTTGCTGTGAGGAATTTTCAATTTATTTCACAGATAAGATAGCTCTGATTCAAGTCAATTCCCCTGCTTCCATGGGAACAGTGACGGGAGCTCATATAGCCATGGTTTGCAAGTTCAGACCTCACTTTCAGAGGGGGCTGTTTGGGTGAGAGTCCATCACTTTCCTCAACTAAAGGATGGGCAGATCTAAATTCTGAACAGATTAGAACTGTTCATAAGCAAGAGACCAGATTCATGAAAGATGAATAAAGGTGAGCCTTCCCTGTCTCAAAGTCCTGTCCCCAAACTAGAGAAGGTTATTAGTGATATGGTAGTGTTTTTCTCCTATTGTTTACATCTCTATGTGTGTGTGTGTGAAAATCCACTTGACTTTTCCTTGCTGTTTGTTCTCTTCTTTATCCCTTCTTGATTCACATAAGATATTTTTTAAAAAGTTGTCAAAGAAAGTTTTTCCTTCTGTTTAAGGAATGTTATAGAAGGAAGGCATCTCTCACTTAGAGATAAGAGATCTGAACTCTGATCAGGGTTCAGCTGTTGAATCATAATAGCTACATTACATTGAACTTGATGATTTGCAAAGTGTTTGACATTGTCTCATTAAAGTTTAGATTAAACTTGAGAGATAGGCATTAAGCTATATTATTCCCATTTAATAAATGAAGAAGCTAAAGAACAGAGAAGTTAAGAATAATAATAACCAATTTTAATAATAAGCACTATAGGTTTGTAAAGAATTTTCCAATAAAAGCACAACTCAGGAAGGTAGAGGCTATTATTTTTATTCCTTTACAGTTGTGTCAGATAGAGGTTAAGTGATTTGCCCAGGGTCACATAGGTTTTCCTAATTCTAGGTCAAGTGTTCTATCTGTTGCATAGCCTACTTGCTCACCTTCACATAGGGAGAAAGGGGTAGGATCTGAAAACAGGTTTTCCTGATTCCAAGCTATCATTTTCTTTCCTAGGGCACATAACCTCTATTAAACCTTTATTTGACCTTGGACAAGTTGTTTTTTATGCATAAAATGAAATGAGTCAGTCAACAAGTTCTTATTAAGAGAGAAAGCAATCTCAAAAAAGAAGGCACTGATAGCTGGGAGGACTGGCAAAGCCTCTTGCAAAAGGAATTTCCTAGGTGATTCCCTCAGGTCCCGACAGTTGTAACCTTCCACCAGGGAGCTCTTAGAACAAGGCAGTTCAAATGTGACTCATTCTATCAGGTTGGATCCATTGGCTCGTATACACAGGAATGGGTATCCCTTTAGTATGGATAATACAAGACATTGCTGTTTCTAGTGTTCATTATCTACCATTTTAGTTTTAGTATTTGATTATGATGCTTACTCTTATTAGACCCAAGATCCAAAGAAATAATGTTAGACTTGTTTCTATCTAAATGCCATATTGTTTCTCAAATATACTCATCCTCCCCCTTCCCACACATACATACATACATACACACACATAAAATATATTTTATAGGGTATGTAAGAGATGCAATATGGAATAGTGAATAAAGAGTTAGCTAGCCTCCGTCAAGAAAACCTGGGTTCTGGTTGTGTCTCTGATAGATAAAACTAGGATCAATGGGGTAAATTATAAAGAAGCCTAATATACTATGAGCTGGCACAAAATAATGAGTTCCCCACCATTAAATGTATTCAAGCAGCAGTTAGATGTTCACCTGTCATGGACACTGCATTGGATAATGAGTGATTAGATTAGATCTAAGATGTTTCCAAGGTGGTATAATGCAAATAATGACTGATATAATGATGATGATGATGATGATAATAATAATAATAATAATCTTTTCCCTTCATTCTCAAGGAGGACCATGACATCAGGGAAGTAATGTCATGACAAGAATGTGAATTGTATTTGAGTGAGGGAGTGCTATGCTACAACACCAGCCTCACTTTCTCCTTCAGAACCACTGGATCCAGTGGTCAGATAAGGACCCGAGATGGTCCTGGATGAGGGGCAATCAGGGTTAAGTGACTTGCCTAAGGTCACACAACTAGTTGTCAAGTGTCTGAGACTGCATTTGAACTCTTGTCCCCCTGACTCTAAAGCCAATGCACTATCCCCTGCACCTCCTACCTGCCCCAGGGGCAATTATAGTTATAACTAATATAGAAATGTTAACATGATTATATATGTACAATATGTATCATTTTCTGTTATACGTAGGGGGGAAGGAAGGGAGAGAGGAAAGTGTGGAATTCAAAATCTTACAAAATGAATGTTGAAAACTATTTTTATGTGCAATTGGAAAACAATGAAATAATTTTTAAAAGAAAAAAAGATTTAGTCATAGAACTTCTGTGCAAAGTCCAGTAATGTCATTCTCTCCCATGTGACCTTGGGCAAATAATTTCTTCATCTATAAAATAAGGGGGTAAAACTGCAAGACCTGCAGTATACCTTTTAGTCCTAAATGTAGATGTCTACAATAGGGTTCTTAATCATTCTTTGTATCATGAACCCCTTTGCAAGTCTGGTGAAGCTTATGGACCCATTCTCAAATATTATTTTAGATAAATAAAATAAATTCAAAAGAATACAAAGGAAAATAATAATATTGAAATAAAAATGTAATTTTCTCATTCATGTTTATTGACTCCCCCCAACATCTATTCACAAGGGTTAAACCATTCCTTTAGAGTTTAAGAACTTTTGCTCTAAATGTCAAGAGGAGGAGAGTTTGAATCCAGCCCTCAGACATTTGTCACTTACTAGTTGTGTGACCCTGGGTAAGTCATTTAATACTGACTGCTTCACATCCAGGGCCATCTCTGGCCACTGCTCCCAGATGGCTCTGGAGGAGAAAGTGAGGTTGGTGACTTAGCAAAGTACCTCCTCACTCAAATCCAATTCATGTGCTTGTTCTGGTCTCCAAGAATGAAGGACAAACAGCAACAAATACATATTCACCTATGAGAACTGAAATCTCTTCTATTTCTTCAATCAATAACCACTTAGTAAATACTTACTAAATGGTAAATACTGTGCTGGAAAAATGTAAGACAAGGCTTGAAAAAACAAGAGAAATTTTTTTTTTGAATCACATAGAGAACAGAAGGTTATTTTGGAAACTTGAGTCAGCAGGTTGAACTAAAGTTTCCAAATAAAATGGTTGTTTTATATTGTTGCTTTTTGTTTATTGTTTCCCCTTCATTTTCAAAGAGGACTATGACATCGAGAAGGTGATTTCATAACTTGCAAGTGAATCACATTTAAGTGAGTCAGAGATGTGCAAAGTTACCAGCCTTACTGTTCCAGGTACATCTGGATCCAATGGCAAGATACAGATCAACATGACTAGATATGGTCTAGGATGTAGTGGGAGACCTTGGTCTTTTTTTCAGATGTTTTATAAGATTTAACTCAAATGATGCAAAGATGCTTTATGACACCACCACCACTAGAGGGCAAATAGCTGCCACCCATATAATTGAGAGGTGACACAGATTAAGTTGGAGCAGGATGAGGGCAGAAATAGGAGAGAGGTAGAACGCCAGAGACAGAGATACTATTGAAGACACAATAAACTATCCAATGACAAATGGATATCTGTGTTTTTTCCTTCTCTGGAAATTTTAATCAAACTTTGTCAAATCAGAAGAAGGTGAAGAGAGAAAAAAAGGAAAAGAAAGTATTCAGGTGAAGGAAATAGCTAGGTATAAACCTTGATTTTTTTCCTATATTTTAAAAGATTAAAATTTAATCTAATTAGATCTATAATAAAATGGCCAGAGGCAGAACAGTTGGAATCTTACAGGTCAAAAGGCCTATATCCCCTTCAATTATACAGCCTAAGCAGTAGCCTTCCCCATGGCCCACTAAATTATACGTATACATAATCATTTATAAAACCTAACCAAAGCTGAGGATCAGAGGTGAGCACAGACAGTTGGAAATCTGCAGGGTTACAGAATGTCTTCACCTCAAAAGAAGCAGGTTTCAACATTAATTAGGTAAAAAAATATTCAGACAAGAAATTTAAAATGAATGGCAATAAGGTATATAGTGAGTAAATCAAGTGCTGACCTTGGGGTAGGGAAGACCTGAGTACCAGTCTTTCCTTTGACATGTGATTAGTCAAGCCCTGACTTCTCAGTGCCTTCAGGAACTTCTTTAAAACTATGCTATGTAGAATAAGCTGCTCTGCTTTGACAGAGGGGATTCTCTTACCAGGAATGACCAATACCAATGCAATCACCAGCAGAATCAGAAAAAAAATGTTTATCAAGTTGACTGAGGGAGTTCAAGAAAAAAAATCATCACATAATTTTTTGGGTTTGAGGAGGAAGATATTTTTATTTTATTGTTGCTGAGAAGTCTGTTAAAAGATGGTTTCAAACCATTCTTATAACACTAAAGATCGCAGGGATAGATGCTAGGTTTAGTCAAAGATAAGCCCTGAGCATCCTCTTAAGTCTATGGGGTGCATTGGAGTGGAGGGGGAAGACAATATATATAGTTAAGTAGGAATTTTTTTTTTATTCCATTGCCTTCTTAAACTTCAACAATCTTTTTTTTAGGTTTTTGCAAGGCAAATGGGATCAAGTGGCTTGCCCAAGGCCACACAGCTAGGTAATTATTAAGTGTCTGAGGCCAAACTTGAACTCAGGTACTCCTGACTCCAAGGCTGGTGCTTTATCCACTATGCCACCTAGCCTCCCCCGACTTCAATAATCTTGATTTAAGGTTTTTTTTTGGTTGTTTTCTCCCATGGGGACATGAGATTAACTAGTCTGTCTAGTAACAAAGTACAGTCCCTTATCATGGGGATAGTAAGAGTTTTTTGATTTTGAGAGGGAATGAGGTGATAGTTAGTACCTAAAGTGATACTCCAGGAGGTAGCAGAGCCAATTTCATTTTCATGATAATAAATACACTTTTGAAATACTCTCAGAACCCTTTGCTTAGCAATCTAGGCACTAGTAGCCCTTCAACCAATATCAGCTACCAGTTTCTGCAAATAATAGGTTTTTAGTCTACTGAGCTGAATTGAAAAACACATTTCCATGCATTTTCAAAGAGTTTTCATGTCCTTTCAAAAAGTCTGTAAAGCATTTCAATCTTGTTTATTTCACAGGATTAGAACACAGGAAGGACTTACTACTGGCAATCCTGGAAGGTATTGCCACATTAATGAAGTTAAAATGATATCACAGAGAGTTGGATGGGACAATGATCTAGTCAATCCATACACAAAAGGAATGCACAGTATGGCATAAGCAAACAAAGGGTTGTTCAGCCTCTGCCTGAAGACCACTAAGGATAGGGAACCACTCACTACCCTACCCTACCACTCTAGATAAGTCATTTCACTTTGAACAGTTCTAACCAAATAATTCTAATTGTTAGGAAGTTCCCCCCATCCCTACAGTTTCATATTAAGCTTAACATTGTCTCTGCAATTTGTACTCATCTTTCCTGATTTTGTCTTTTTGGGGACAAATAGGACAAACTGAATCCTTCCCACAAAGGACAGCTCTTCAAATACAAGAAGATAGTTGTCATGCCTGTACTGGATTTTCTTTTCTCCAGGTTAAACTCTCCAGTTCTTGCAACTGGTCTTTCATCTTCCTGCCTGCGAAAGCACATGTTCTATTTTTCATTAATAAATACTTTGAGAAATTCAAGATAGATACAATCATTCCCATTTTAAATTCAGAAATTGAGGACCAAAGGACTTGAGTGCTTTTGCCTTTATCTATGCAGTATCTGAGCTGAGATCCTGGTTTCTACTTTTAGTCTTCACTTGTTCCTATATTTCTGCATCTGGTCAGATGACTGATGGGAAGATTGGATGTTGCCAGAAGTTGCACTTCAGATCAAAGGGAGAAGCTCCATTTTTTCCCCAGGGGGACTTACCTGTTCTAGGTCCTCTGATGACCTTTTATTTTCTCCTGTAGCATCCTGATAGGGCAAAATAAAGAGTTCAGCAGCTGTGGGTAAACCTGGAAGCACTGCCACCAAAATGTGTTGGCTTGAAACACCCGTGGCCTGATGGGGAAAGACACAGAAACTTCCATCAAAGTCACAGAAAATAAATGTAAGCAATGATATCTGGATAAACAAACAAATAAATGAGTCCTACTGAAAAAGGGTTTGAAGTTGTAGGAAAAGAAGAAAGGGGTACTAATGGTGGGAATGTATTTCTCCCCAAAGCTCTGAAAGCTTTACTTGAAGTCTGTTCTCAGGACTTATGTTATAAAATATTCACGGAAGTAGAAATGCCTTTTAAGAAATTTTATTTAGCATGTCCTTTGGACAAGAAAAGCTTTTGACAGTTTCTGCTTCATAATAAATCGAATTCTAATAGTAGATTCAAAGCTCCATCTGAGCAGGAATGATTTATTTTTCTTTATCTCCATATCTAGAATCATTCCCCATGTTTTCTAGTTGTTTAAAACATATTTATGGAATGTCATTGAACTATGGTCGACTCTATTCAGGATTCAAATGAAGAAAGGAATTCCAAAATTTACTTCTATTCTCCAGGAATTTAAAGTTACAGTGAAATATTGAAGACCTTGCAGTTCACAGAAGGTGGAGTTGCACCTGAGATGGATATCCCACTGAAAAGTAGCCTGCTGGATAGGAGAAATTATTTGAATGAAATAATTCAGGATGACTTTCAAAATGATTATAAGTAGTCATCCTCAATTCTTTGTTCCTGAGGAGAATAAAACCTACCTATCACTTCACTCAGCAGAATGTGGAACTTCACATCACAGGAATAGTAATTAGGAGCCTTTTCTAGTTTTACAGACATCTGGCACAAAAGCTGAGACCCAGAGCACCTGAGAGAATAAGTGTGGAAGACAATAGGCAGAAGGTGCTGGCTACTGCTGAGCTAAGGTAGGTTGGCTTGATCATTCCCTAGAGTGGCAGGAGCACTGGGCTACAGTTAAGAAGATCAAAAGAGTCTGTTGAGAGCCAAGGTCTATCATCAAAGTTGTATCAAACACAAAGCTAGATGTGAATAGGTAATGAGGTCAAGGAAAGCTAAATATCATCACCTATCCTGGGATAAGATGTGATAGACAAGGAGGGACCCTTGGTAGAGTGCTACCAATGGAGGGTGTGGGACAGCAGACATTCCAGACATCAAGGACCACATAGATTTAGGAGTGCATAATGTAGTGAAAGTCAGAGTTAGGATTGGACATTCCCAGAATTGGGATGGCCATTTCCCCAATATGCAAAGGCATTCTTGATGCTGTCTCTTATGTCACTTTTGGACCCATGATGGCAGAGCTATAGATTACACTACCTATAGGCATGAGAAATGATCCCTTTATTCTACTCTCCGCCGCACTTACACACACATACACCCATCCTGTTCCAGTGCTTTTCTTAGTTTTAGGATAGGGTCTGGTACAATACATGTTTGCTAAATGCAGTTTAATTAGATAGAGAATTAGGAGTTGACTATGAGATGGGAGGGTTTAAAGCTGGTACCAAGATCTGAATGATAACTTTTCTGCCAAATGTTATCAAGGGTCAATGTTCCTTCATCTTTCTTGGGGTATGTATGTCAAGCATACAGAATTTCTAATTGTGTGAGATGAAGATTACATCATCGGGGGCAACTAGGTGGCGCAGTGGATAGAGCATCGGCCCTGGAGTCAGGAGTACCTGAGTTCAAATCCAGCCTCAGACACTTAAAAATTACCTAGCTGTGTGGCCTTGGGAAAACCATTTAACCCCATTGCCTTGTAAAAATCTAAAATTTAAAAAAATAAAAAAATTTTTTAAAAAGATTACATCATCATAGTCTTAAAGGTGAAAGGGACCTTGTTGGTTACTTGGTCCAACCTCCTCATTTAACAGAAAAGGAAACTGAGGCCCAGAGAGGCTTTCCCAGGGTCACTATTAGGTATCTGAGGAAGAACTAGTTCTTAATACCCTCTCCTTCCAGATATCAATTTACTGAATTGAGAGATAACTAAGTTTAAATTATCCAATGGTTAACCATCCATCACAAAGAAGTAGCTGTGGTGGTAATATTATGACATAAAACAGGATTGATATAGGACCCAAGGTCCAACTCAGAGAATTTCTACAAACATCTCTTAAGGCTATTCTTCACTCATTCCCAAGAAAATAGATTGTACGAAGGAGAGCAATGATAGGGATAATAGGGAGAAATGATAGTCCCTATCCTTTCAAGCTACCTATTAGAGATACTTCAAGGTAAAGAAAAATAGGCTTACTATTAAGATAGTTGGGCTTTGTCAGGAAGATATGAATTCAAATTTAGCCTCAACCATTTACTAGCTGTGTGACACTGAGCAAGTCATTTACTTCTGTTTGCTTCAAGCTTCCTCATATATAAAATGAGCAGGAGCAGGAAATAGCAAACCGCTCTAGAATCTTTATCAAAAAGTCCCCAAATGGAGTCATGGAGAGTCAAACACAACTGAAAAAAAATGGGAGAACAATTGTTCTATACCCTGGCATTTGATTTTTTTTAATGGAAGAATTAGAAGTTATGATTAAGATCTGAAAGGGACTTTTGAAATTATATGGTCAAACCATTTTGTTTTACAGATAAGGAAATTAGGCCAAGCAAAGAGAAGAACTTGTCCTTCTACTACCTTATGTTAGAAAATTGTTGTAATAGAGCTTTAAAAGTCTCTCTACCTCTAAATATCATATCTCCCATGATCCAACCTTGGTCCTGATGTTTTCTGTGTGCTTCCAGCACAGCAGAGTTAGTTTTTCTGTAGGATTTTGATTTGGTTATTATTTTATATTCCTTTGCTAAGTATTCCAAGTCCTCTTCTTAGGGGTGTGCATGTGTGTGTCTGTGTGTCTCTGAGTCTGTATGTTTATGTCTATGTTTTGATTTGCCAAATAGAATGAATTCATTTTCCTCATCTGTATATGAAGGTTATAGACCATGTCTTATCATAGATCTCTCTCATAATGGACATCCTATGATTCTCTTAATTCTAATTCCATTTCTAACCCTAACCACAATTCCATAAGATATGGACAAGAATCCTTTATTTTGTTTCTTTAATTCCCCTGTTCACATCAGACCTAGCACAGAGCTCTATCTAGAAGTCAGTAGTATTGCTGTTGATTGGGATCCCCCAGCTTCCAGCTTCTTAGTCCTTCACCAGATATCTTTCTAAGGCTACAGACCAGGGGAAGGAATCCTTTTTTCTGCCAAGGTCCATTCAGATATTTATAACATCATTCACCTGCTTTATTGGTTGAACATTTAATTAATTCACCCCTAAAAAGCTCCTGGATTTATTGAATTTCAAGTTCCTGCCTGTGGTTTCCATGGTAGCACCAGACCAAATGACCCGAGGGTCAGAAGCTTTGTGGGAGGAACAAAAAGGGAAAACACCTGACCGTGTTATAGGCAGATCATCCCTATATCAGGAGAAGCAATCATCTTCTTCACTCACTTCAACTAGAGCTCTTTTGATGACTCGGCTGATGTCCCGTCTCCACTCTGGGATGTCTGGGTTATAGTCATCCAGGTTTGGAGAAAAGGACAGGCGGAGAGACTGGAATTCCTCTGGGAACATAATAGCAAGATAAACTCAGTGAATCACATTTTTCTATGTCCCTTATCAACCACAACACTTAGCAAGAATAGAGTGTACACTATACATTTACCCAGAGACTGAAGTGTTGGTAATTCAAGGATGTATTTTTTTTTACCCCTGTTTAACTTTGAGGTTGTAGAGCTTACTTAAATGAGCAGGGGGAGAAGTCTGATGTAAAATCCATGAGTGGAAAATAATGTATTTGAATTTCAGAAGAACTAACAGACACACAGACTCCCTATTAGTCACATAGGAAGCATAAAACATACTTAAGCATTTCTAAACAATCCTAAAGGCTTATCAGACACATGCTTTGGAGACTCACATTACCATGCTTGCCTTTGTGGTTAGTACCCTATTCCACAGATGTATTTTTCAAAGCCTATTTTATGAGCCACTGGTCACCTACATGAACATCAGTGCCTCAGCCCTGATGAAGAATAATGAGATGCATATTAATTAAGTTGCTTTTTAAATGTCAGCAGTGAGAAGCCACCCACTGTGACTCCCTGTTTTTCTTTCAGAACCTCAGTTTACTCTCTTCCCCTCATTATCCTAACCACCTTCCCAACTTTATTTTACTGAATCGAAGAGTAAAGGTGCCTCACAAAATATAAAGATGATAAGAAAACGGATTGGGGGTGGAGGTGGGGGGGAGGACTTTAGTTGAAAAAGAGACCCTCATTTCTGTATTAAACAGCAGGGTGCAAGAATGGGGAATTAAAAACATTACACTGAAGTCTGTTCTGAAAATAGGAAAGCTTTGTGGGAGGAACAAAAAGGGCAAACACCAATTACTTTTTTTTTTTTACAGCTGCTCACAGAGATGGATTCTGCACATTTGCATTTTTAATTTAAAAGAAAACCTGTGCCCTGAAGCAAATTTAGGAGAAACAAATCAACATAGCTTTTCCTTAAGAGTCCAGTGTGTGGCTTCATTTCTTCCTTCAGATAACAAGTATGACTTTAGAAAGATGTTTTCTCTTTGCTACTCTCCCTGTGTCTGACATGAGACTGTAAGGTTATTATGTGTAGGATTGTTTAACTGTTGGTATTTGTATCTTGGTATTTGACTGACATAGTAAGCAATTAATCAATGTTTATTGACTGGCCGATTACTGCACACTGAAGAGGTAGTAAATGGTAGAACCAAGATTTGAACTTTATCTGATTCAAAATCCAGCTCTTTTCACACTACCTCCCTTCATGCTATCTCCCTTAAAGTTATGAGAACATAAAGTACTGAGAAGCAGAGGTGGTGGGAAAAGTTCTGAGTTCAGAAGCATGAGATTTGGTTCTTATTTTGACTTTGTGGCTAACACATATTCTTTTCTTGTTTCTGAGACTCAGTTTCCTCTTGCAAAACAATCTCTAAGTTTCCATTTAGCTCATGTATTCAGAGATTCTAAATAAATGACCAACAAATAGTTTAGTAACATGAGTAATCAAAGAAACTAAGATATACCCTATGTGCCACTGGAATAATTATGGAAGAAAAAGATGGGGAACATAATAGGAGATAATGGGAAGAGAGAGTAAAACTGAGTTTACTGTATGGAAGACTAGAGAGAAGGTGACTGAAAAAAAGACTTCAGCTATCACTGAAAGAAAGCCTCTAGGACAAAAGTGTCAAATACAGGACCCACTGAATATAGCCCACAATACTCCCCAGAGTGACCCTAACCCAATTAACCTGTACTTGGGAAATATTTAACAAAATAAACAAAAATATAATAAAAATATATAATATGAATATGTAATTTTCTAAATCAATATGCAACACAGGCTATATATTATATACAATTATGTACAGTTTGGTGATCTCATTTCTATTTGCATTTGAGAGCACTGTCCTCAACTCTAAACTTAAGATAACTTTAGCAAACTATAGAAAAGATGAAGTCTACAGAGCCTCTCCAAGACTCTCTGTTATACTCCTTGAAATCTGTCTGGAGACCTATCTACTGAATCTTAAAAAAAATACAAAGAGAATAGATTGAGGAACTATCATAAAATAAAGAGGGAGCCAGCTTTGGAAAGAGAAAGACCTGGGTGGGTTCAAATCCCACTTTAAACAAATAGTGGCTATATGATCCTGTATAAGGCAACTCTTGAAGACTATAAAGCCTTTGGGGGAGACAATAGGGTAGAACAGTCTATAGAATTTTAGACATGGAATTTGAAGACCTGGGTTTGAAAGGAACCTCAGACTTATTAGGTGCACAATCAAAAGCATATTAAATAACCATTCTCAGACTTAGAATAAAAATTTTCATCTACCTTACAAAGGAGTTGGGAGTATTAAATGAAATAATGAAGGCAAAATGCTTTGTTCCTATGCTACACATTCAAAGGGGACCAGGAAAGAGAGAGAGAAACAAAGGAAGGAGGGAAGGAAGAAAGTGAGAAAGAGAAAAAGAAAGGAATAAAAGAAGGCAGTAAAGGAGGAAGAGAGGAAGAGAAAGAGAAAGAAAGGAAAGAAGGAAAAGAGAGAGGAAATAAAGAGACAGAAAGAAACAGGAAGGAAGGAAGGAAGGAAGGAAGGAAGGAAGGAAGGAAGGAAGGAAGGAAGGAAGGAAATTAGGAAGGAAGGAAACATAGTATTGACTAGACGAAAGTCCATTCTCTCTCAGTCAACTCCTTTGAAGAGAAATGTGTGCTAAGCATGTAGCCACTCCAGATCCCCTGTTCCTGAAGCTGCTTTGTTTGGCCTTCAGACCATATTCAATTTTATTTCTAAATGAATTTCTGAACTTTATCTTGCTGTCAAGTTGGTGAGATAAGAATAAAGAAGCAGACCACATAAAAAAATGAAGTTTCTCCAGAGCACCAAGAAATTTCTCTTTGATAAAATGATTTAATTTCTAAATACTTTTCATCATTTATACAGTAGATATATCAACATTAGTGTGCTATTGTCCTCATTGCAAATTATCAAAATATCTTAGGCCAGAGATTCTAATCTTGAAATCTATAGGCTACATGGATTAATTTCAGGGGGGTTCATGAACTTGGATAGAAAAACAAAATTACATCTTTATTTCTAGGAACTTCTAAATAAAACTTGGCATTTCCAGCTATTATAAATATATGCAACAAATATTATTATAAAAGGCATCAATTTTCTCCTCTTTAAAATGAAGTTGTTGGAAGAAATGATTTCTAAGATCTTGTCCATCTATCTTTATGTTGTGATGTCAATTTGTTTCCCAATCTTCCCTAAGCAACACCTAATAGTCACATCCCTATTCCTTTCCAGTTTCACATCAGTGCTACTCAACTTTGACCTTAAAACAACAGTCACATCTCAGAAAGAAAGAGGCACTCACCATACACTGCAATGGTTTTTGTGTCCTGAAGAATTGCACTCCCGGCTGAGACCTGTACTGTTATGGTATTCATTCCTTCTGAAGTAAATTTAAATGATTTGCTTCCCTCCAGGGTGATCAGTGGCTATAATCACATAAACAGAAGCCCAAATTGAAAAACAAGGCTGCCTCTTTCCCTCTGTCTTATCGATTTGCTTACTTGGTCAATTAATAAGTCAATTATTAAACATCTAAAATGTGCCAGGCTCTGGGTTAGGAACTAGAGTTATAATTAGCAGAAATGCCTAATATAATAAGGAGAAGTATTTTTCAATGTTTGACCAATATTTTAATTCCAGGCCTATAATTGGAGTCTCTGTAAACTTATCACTGAGCTAATATCATGCCTCATTCAATATTCTCATTTTTCAGATGATAAAACTGAGGAAAAGAAAAGTTATTTTACTTAACCAAGGTCATATACACACTAAGTGATAGATCTGAAATTCAGTATCTCTGAATCCAGTATTGAGCTAGTTCTCCTTGTGAGAACGAATTTTTAGGAAGTACAATTTGAGATCATTAAAATGGGTTATAGTTGTTGGACATGCAGGATGTCTCTATCTATCAATATCTTATTGTCAAGTAATTTTCTTGGATTGAAGAGAGATTCTGACTAGTTCAGAGGCTCTGTGATTCATACAAGATTTTCTGACCATCCAAGGGAACTAGATAGGCAGGAAACTTGACTGTCCTGGATTCCTCTTAGTAACCCTGTAGGGACTTTTTGCATAAAGTAGCTGCTAGGAAATCTGCCCTTCTTTCTGATTAAGGAAGTAAGTACTAATTGGATGGTGGATTGGGGAAACTAAATGGAAAAACAGGAGAATCAAAGTCACTTGGTATGGTGCCTTGCAAGAGAATTGGCCAGGGGAGTAGAGAAGAGAAAGATTATTAGCCTACTGACCTCCCTTGACTCACTCCAAATAAACATTGCTTTTCAGTCCTTCCTTAAGTTCTCTTAATTAATTTTAAAATCAAAATTCTTTTAAGTCTATGTAAAGGAGTATCAGGCATAGAACTAAGAACTGATAATATTAATGCTCATTAGGAGAGAGATTTTGAAGAAAGAGGGAGACAGAGAGAGAGAGAGGGAGGGAAGGTGGAAGGGAGAGAGAGAGAGAGAGAGAGAGAGAGAGAGAGAGAGAGAGAGAGAGAGAGAGAGAGAGAGAGAATGACCGACCAAGAAGGGAAAAACCTACTACCAAATTCTCTTCAATGACACAGTAGAAAGATTTCAGATTTTTCATTCCCTTTCTTCTCCTCCATCAAACTAGTTTGTCCACCAGTGAGAGGTAATGGGTCACATTTGCCCATGTAATTTGACTGGGAGAAGTAGGTCTTAGTGCTTTTCTCACTGGAGAGGTAGGAAGGAAGCCAGTATTGGACTTTCCTCCACAGTCCAGAAAAAAACAAGTCTTTCTGCTCTCTGGGGTTATGCAAAGACACCTCCAGTGAAAGCAGAAATTCAGTTCTAGTGAAGAGGCTTCCTGATTAATATAAGATGCACTCAGCCTAAGGGGTAATGTCTCCAAATTAAAAGTGACATTGTTCAAAAATCAAAATGTCTAACACAAAGTCATTTTATTCCCAGAGGTAGTGAGAGGGAACATGCTGCACTCTGGAAGTCCAGAGATGATTTTTCTAAGACCAATATAGGCTATATAGCCAAGAACCTGATTGTCTTCTAATTCCATAATATCATTTTTGGCATTGGGTAGAGTAGTACATAGAGCACTGGACTTAAAATCTGCCTTTGAATAGCATTTCAAAAACTTACAGTGTGACCTTGAGTGAGTTATTTAGACTCTTTGGACCTAAGATTCCTCATTTAGAAATAGCATATCTCCATTTATTGAACAGGAATGTGACGAGGATCAAGTTGTTCAACTGTTTCAGGTGTGTCTGACTCTTAGCGACCATATTTGGGATTTTCTTGGCAAAGATACTGAAATAATTTACCATTTTCTTCTCCAGTTCTTTTGACAGATAAGGGAATAGAGACAAATAGGGTAATGGGACTTGCCCAGGGTTATAGAGGTAGTGTTCTGACTCCAGGTACAGTGCTCTATATCCACTTTGCCACCTAGCTGCCTCATGAGGATTAAGTAAGATGATACTTGTAAAGGGCTTTGTAAACCTTAAATCACTGTACAAATATTAGGTGTTATTACTTTATTGCCCTTGCCCTCACCCTTTCTGACCCGTCACCTCCTGCCTTAGGAATCTTGCTAGTACTAGTCTGTCTCTGTACTTCTGGGCATGGTACACCTGACTGAAATAGTTATGATCACCTGTCTAGGGGATTAACTAATTGATGTGATCTAGTAGGAAAAGCATCCGGCTAGAGGGCAAAAGACCTGAGCTTTAGCCCTGATTCTATATTTAACTAGCAGCTCAGCTTCACTTCAAACCCCTGGGCTTCAGTGTCCTTGTCTGTAACAATGAGCATATTAATACTTATCTAAGCTATCTCTCAGAATTGTTGAGAGAGAATCAAAGGGCATAAGACAGAGGGAAGAACTCTGAAAAGTGAAAATGAAAGCACTATATACACAAACACTGTGAACAATATGAAAACCTGAGAAGTCAGTTGGTGTCATTGAACGACCACTGGTTTAAGAGTCAGGACACCACCAATCTCGTATTGGTTCAGTCACAGATCTATTTTGGCTGTAACTGTTTGCAAGTCACTTCCCTCTTTCTAGACTAATATTTAATTTCTTCATCTTAGAAAAGGGGAAATTGAATTAGAGATTCTGCAAAATCTATTCAGTTTTAACATTCTATAACAATATGATTCTGTTTTAGAGAAAGTGAGTAGGTCATGAGTTGAGGAAGGGAAAAGGCCTACTCCCTGGTTAGCATTTCAAAATCAGACCTTTGGGATAAAATGCTCTATATACTTCTAGTCTAGTCTCTGACTCTAACTTGTTTGGCTGAATTTGGATGAGACACTGTCCCTTTCCAGGCTACTGTTTACCATCTTTGAAAGGAGAGGGTTAGACTAGGTGGTCTTCAAAATTCTCTTAGAGCGCAGCTAGGTGGTGCAGTGGATAGAGTACCAGCTCTGGAATCAGGAGGACCCGAGTTCAAATGGCTTCAGACACTTAATAATTAGCTAGCTGTGTGGCCTTGGGCAAGCCACTTAACCCCATTGCCTTACAAAAAAAAAAAAACACACCTAAAAAAATTCTCTTAGGGCACTCACATTCTATAAGCTAGTGTTCTTGTTTTTAGACTCTACATAGATTTTTCCCCATTTATTTGATCTGAGAATGAGTAATGCATAACAGGGCTGAAGAAATGTTTTACTCTGAAGAGATAGAAAGACTTGGTTTCAGAAAAAAGTCTACTTCTTAGTGTGGGGAGCCAGAGGTGACCTACCTCTGTGTTGTTCCCATGCCACCATACATAAGTCAGTGTCCCCACTTGGCTGGGCCACAGCACAGCTGTTGCATTGACCTCTTTGTTCTTGGTGGTGACAAAGGGAAGTGACAAGTGCACATGCTCCAAGGGACCTATGGAGACAAAAGGAGAAAAGAAACCACAAACGAGGAGATCTGGTAGACAGATCTTCAAGTTTCATTACCCAGTTTAGGGGATTGCGCCACCCTCCCCCCAGCAAAATACAACTGGTCTTTGAGGTGAAACAAGACACAGCACGCCAACACTCACATCATGATCACCACTATTCACAAGAGTGAGAGGGGAAGATCATTTCTCCATGTGAAAACAGAATGTTGGGAAGGAGGCCAAGAAAGCCTGGACCTGCTTGGCTGCTGAGCCTTTGTCTGCTTCCTTGTGGTTTATTTGCCTAATTTCTTAACTACCAATCCTGACCACGGAGGTTAATTTAGCTCTAAAAGCAGAACAGAAACTTTATCGGGGGCCTTGGCACTGCCAGAGAGCTATGATCAAAGACTTGATTGGACAAGTAAAGAAACTGAGTAACAAAAATGACTAGCCATGTCCCTTAGGGAGTAACAAAGACAAGGTTAGAACTCAGTTCCTCTAATTTCAAATATATTTCACCTTCAAAATGGGGGTCATTTTAGAGATTTTTTTAAGGTTTTTTTTCGTATTTTAGAGATTTTTGTGATAGATTCTAGGTCATAGAAAAGAAAACTACTAAGGGAACAACCCTGAGGGTTAAGTAGTCAATAGTAGATCTGGAAACAAAGCATCTGAACATTGTCAAATTAATACTTGTCGGAATCCTGGGCAACCAATCAATCAACAAGCATTTATTAGATATCTATTCTGTACTGTGCATTAGTTGTAACTTAACTGCTTTGTATCCCTATTTCTTCAGTCAAAGGGTTGTCTAAAGTTTCTTCTGCCTCTAAATTTACAATAGATCTCAGTAGCAAATATCATGCTCTCCTTCTCTGGTGCTCTTTCCTTTTCATCTCCCTGTCTCATGTCATGCTATGGTGACAGGACAAGAGGAACAGAGGCAGAAGTTACAGAATGTTTATAAAGATCATTTGCTGGACCCAAGTGTCACACTGTCCTAGCTATGATGAGCCTATATATCATATCACTCCTGTTCATTGATGATCTCCCCATTAGAAGATTTTATTTACATGGTAATAGTGATATTTCTTTCAAGTATAAGTTTTCTTAAAAAATAAAACTCTTATGTTGATGCTCAGAAAGATAATAATAGTAATGTTTGTCCATTCTCAAAGAAGACCATGCCAAAATACCATGACAAACACATGACTTGAATTTGAGTGATTTGCCAGCCTCACTTTTTCCTCCAGAGCTATCTGGGTCCAGTGGCCAGATATAGATCGGTACAACTGGAGATAGCCCTGATTGCCAGGCAGTCTGACTTGTCCAAGTGACTATTTAGTGTCAATTGTCTGAGGTGGGATTTGAACTCCAAGGTCAGTGCTCTATCCAATGCACCACCTATCTGCTCTGCTTGGAAAGAAGTTATTCAAGGTCTGTTGAAAAGCAAGAGTTAACCTTGGGATCAAAGAGGAAATAAAACTACAGTAGATCACTGATTTGTACTTTTTTCAATCAAAATCTCTTAATGAGTATAATAAACAAGTCATTATTTAGAACATAGAAATGTAGACATGGTGATAGTCTGTAGATAGAAGCCAAATACTGGAGCATCTTTGCCTTCTAAATGCCCTGAGGAGTGGGTAAAGTTATTTCTCTTTGTGCAAATATCTTGACCAGTTAAGTACTCTCAGAAGTCAGCCCTTTGGTTCAATACAGCACGGAGCCCACTAGACATAGAAGGAAAAGTGGGCACTACTGGATATGTGAAATAAAGTAAACCAATTGAGCTATATATTATATATAATATATATTTATATTTTATATATATATATTTATATGCATATGCTCTGGTTTAACTTGAAAGCTACCTATCTGCAGTGCATAGATAGAACAGAAGGTGGCACTGTATCCCCCTAAATTCAGCAGGAAAACCCAATTCCAGGGAAGCAGAAAAGGGCAGAATTTAGGTGTTCCTCATCTGATGTCAGTTCGGAATCAGTGCAATATTAGAGTATGAAGGGTGTGTCTTTACAATTCTGATTTAATTTAATCTCCCCCCATTTAACATATGAGGAAACTGAGGTTTAGAGGTAGGAATCATATTCTAAGAACTCAGCTTCTAGGATTCTAGTCCAATATCCCTGCTTGCCCATGGGAAAGGAAATGCTATGTCAGTATTATGCAGCCTGCAGAATTTCATTTGAGAACACTCTGGATGCAAACTCTGATAGCAACAGAGAGAGAGAGAGAGAGAGAGAGAGAGAGAGAGAGAGAGAGAGAGAGAGAGAGAAAGAAACAGCTATAGCATGAAAATAGCATCCAAAGAGATATTCTCTTGGTGAATCTTTTTGGAGAGAAGCATCCTTTTTCTCCTAATTCACTGCATTTACATTTTTTTCTTAAATAGGAAACACATTAAAATGGGCCTCATATCCTCTTGCAAATATTTGACAATGACTGCTTTGCCATTCTCAGGGGTAGAAGCCCAAAAGCTTCTATTTCCTTTCATCAATTCAAAGTGGACTGATTTCTTCACACACATTAGTAGGGAATGGTCACATTCCTACTCCTAGGCTTCTCCACTTCTCCCCTTCCAGTTCCTGTATCTATTCATCTAGTACTATAGCAACAAGTCCTCCTATCCCCATCCTTCCCTGCTTCTCTCCTGATTTAATTTTTATATGTTTCAAATGGGTCAACAACATGAATTGCAGATCAAATACCATTAATGACCCTTTGTGATAGACAAGTTCCCATTTTTTTTTTGGCTTTTCTTAGGATCTCAAAGCACCCTTCAAGATAAAACTTGTTGCTATTAAGGGTTGAGGAAGAACTAGAGTCTTTTCTTAAATGTATTATTGAGTTATTGAATGATAGGAAGACCTTGTGGCTTTAAGTCCTCAAAATTACTATTGCTACAATTTAACATTTTTAGTCAAGCTTCCTGATGACATCCTCAAATATTTTTGTCCTGAGTGTCTCACCTGAATCTGGAGGTTGTGTGTCCAATAGAGGCTTTCATAAAAAATTAAAAAAGGAAGAAGATACCTCCCCTAGAAAATGACAGCCTAGATATCCCTTCTACTGTTGTTGTTTTTAGGAGGCTGGGTTGGAGGACACAGAGTATATGGAATTGGTTTAAAAAAACTGGCAGATCAGGAGACGATACCCTAATTCATTTGCTGACCATTCAAAATTATTTGAATACTTATAAAAGCTACTTCCTCTTTATCTGAATTATTCATAAATTAATAGTATTCCCCTAGCCCTATTGAGAAAGAAAGACATTTACAAATGGCCTATCTTTCAGAAGGTAGCTAGGGGAGGGGGAAAGCTATTTCCTATTCATCTTTTTTTCCCCCCAACTCATTCTGCAACTCTGCACAGTCCCTGATGAGCTAACTACAGGACTGGCTGAGCTAGGCAGCTTTGCTTTCCTGAAATCTGCATTCCTATCCAAGGAATGAAACAGTCACTGCATCTTGTGCTTTCATTAGTTTGCAAACTCACAGAGCACAGTGGACACTCTCCCCAAGGAATTCCCTCCTGTCAAGAAGCAGCTGATTACCCAGCCGTTCCAGTGAGGAGCTGTCAGCCCAGGACTGGAAATAGCACCCCTGAAACATTTTCTCCATTTGTTTCTGATGACCTTTGCAAACCTTTATTAATAACCTCTGATTCTGGCTCAACTCACCTTTCTGTATTGGAGAGCATAGATTGGAAGGGATTGACACAGGGTAGACTGTGTGGGAGTATCTACCTGAGGCTGAGATTCTGTAAAAGAGCCATTCTGTTAGCAGTGAGCTGCTCATCTAGAGTAATTATTGCCTAATTTCAGGACTGGGCAAATCCAAAGCCAGTTGTCATTTTGAAATGAACCAAAGCTCACATTCCATCAACTTGGCTAATAGAGTTAACCATCTGTAGCCACATACCTAGATACCAACAGAAAATGTAAAACAAGGTGAGGGAGTCAAAAGATTTGGGGAGATAATGAGACTGAGATACACCTCATGGTACTGAATAAGTTACTGACCCTCTTTGTACCACATAAGTTTCTACTGGGAAAAGTACCTCCCATGGATACTACCTATGGAATAGTGTACATGAGGGTATAAATAAGGTAATAGAAAAAGAAAGTGAATTAAGAACTTTGGGGAAAAAAGGTAATTTATATTATGGTAGCCTTGATAAACACTACTCCTTGTTTCATGAACTTTTATGTTTTGGTGACAAATAATCATTGTTTGCTTATAGTAAAACTCTCATATGATACAGTTAAATTGATAAGAATTGTGTTAGTCCTGCCCCTCAAAGTCAGTGCTTTAAAGGAAGACTTGAACTTGAGGAGGTGTGATCAATTAATCATATTACTCAACCAGAACTATGTCCTATGATGGCCACATTGAAATTTTATTATCAGAACCCACTGCACCTCTGTGTCACCTCAATCTCCTCTATTTCCATCCCCCCCACTCCCCAATTCTTACTATTCCTGTTCTTCACCCTAATTACAACTTTCAGGTTTCTTGTTTTCCTTCTATTCTAATGATTCTGGCCACAATTCCCTCTCTATTAGGTTTGAGTGATGGTTAGCCATGACAATAATTCTGTTTTCTCTAGCCTCAAATGAAAGTTATGTCTCTTAATTTTCTGCTGTATCATGATGCTATCCTCCAATAATGCTAATAATTCCTCTCATTCAAGTATTCTGCGCAAGAGGAGCTGCTGAATCTACCAAAAATAATCTCAGATGAAATCTAAGGTGTGTGAAAATCCTTTTATTCATATTTATTTGATTTTTAAAAAATCATACTTCTCATAGTCTCTTATCTCCTCAAGCTCCTTCCCACTTAGTCTAAGCAAGTGACATTATCTCCTACTCTGAAAAAAAGAGACTATCTTCCTAATTTCTCCATTCTGCCTAACATTCCCATTACTATCAATAATAGGAATCACCATCCTTCCAGTTAGTTGCTCAGTGGCAATAATATCCTAGGAGTCATTTTCGACTTCTCATTTTCTCTCACATCCATTTCTAATCAGCTGCTAAGTTCTGTAAATTCTATAGTATCAATAATATATTGTTTCTTTGAGATTTCTACTATTCTATGTGTGACTCTCATCTCTTCACATCTCTGGGTCTTTCCTTTTTTCAGTCCAACCTCCTCTTAACTGTCAAACTGATCTTCCTAAAGTACAGGTATGATTGTATCACCTGTCTCCACTCCTATCATCACCAAAATCAAATTCAAAATGCTCTGCATGGCATTCAAAGTTGTTTATAAACAAGTTCTCTCTTACCATTCCAGTTTTCCTATATTCTCCCCTTATCATTTATTCTTTGAAGCAGAGGCATTGTCCTCTTTGCTGTCCTGCAACAAAGACACTCTATCTCTTAGTTCCAAGGCAATTTGATCTGTTCTCCATTCCTACTTGCCACCCAACCTTTTCTATATCTTCCTCATGTATTTGTTCTAATTTCTGTAATAGGTATACACTTGGTTTATTAATTTTCTTTTCCCATTCAAGGCTCCATTCAGATTAGACTTTTCATGTACAATTTCCTCCATGAATTGAAAACACTGTTTCCACTTCCAAAGTGTCACAATATATCTTTTGGATATTTCCTTTGAAGTTATCATTTTCCCTCTTGCACCTCAGTCACAGGGACATGGGTTCTTCCTTCATTATATTATCTCTTTCAATAAAAAGTGCCAGCTCCATCGCTCTCTTCATTACCTTGCACTTCTCACATGGTAACCACCTATTATTATTATGATTATTGAACTTAAATGTTATTGAAACATGGAACCCATGACAGGTTTAGGATGCAAAATTAGAATATAAAGATCCCTTCCTTTAAAGTCCAAGTTCAAGTCAGTTAACAACACATGAAATGCAATTGAATATTATTACTGTTCCCAAAAGAAAGCATGAATAAGAAGAATTCATAGAAAGAAGAGACAATTTATAGGAATGAAAATGAAATTATATAAGCAGAATTAGGAAATCAATGTATACAATGGCTGTAATAATAGAAATGAAAAGAACAATAAAATGAAATTGAATGTTGGTTAATTCTAATAACCAAGATTGATTCTGGGAGAAGAGTTAGTTTAGGGAAATGGACCCCTTCCCTTCATTGCAAATGTGGGGAAAAAAACTGAAGAATATTCTCTAATTTTGCTGAACTTTAAAAAAAATCTTTAATCTTTGCTATAAGGGAAGGCTCCCTGACTTGGGCAAAGAAGAAGACAGGGATATGTGTAGAAATAAAAAAAAATATGAATGTGTGTGTAGAATGGTAGAATTACATATAAATGAGTACATTTCTATATAAATAATGAAAAACATATAATGTTAACCATGCAAATTATATTTATAGGTCAACATTGCAAGACAAGAATAATTTAAGAAAATAACTAACCAGCTCACTTCCCTTGGAGATAGTGACTTTAATATTAAGGAAACGAGGTCCTATGTTGTAGAAAATGGTTTCCTCCCATAAGATACCATAACTAGAATAAAAAAAAAGCTTAGAGTCTCTTGCAGACTTTGCAAAGAGTGTAATAGAAAGTAATAAAATATAGGTTCAAGCCCTAGCTCTCTTACTTCTTAGCTTTGTGACCTCCAGAGGGTCACTTAGTTTTTTTCCCCTTCTATAAAATAAGGAAGTTGCATTAGAAAATGTTTAAGGTCTTTTCACTTTTAACTCCACAGGTAGTTGAATCATTAGATTCTGGTAGAATTAATTCTTTGGAAATGCAGGAAATACATAAGCAATGTACATGAGAACTTTTTAAAGGAGAATATTCTTTTTTTTAAGGTTTTTTTGCAAGGCAAATTGGGTTGGCTTGCCCAAGGCCACACAGCTAGGTAATTATTAAGTGTCTGAGACCAGATTTGAACCCAGGTACTCCTGACTCCAGGGCCAGTGCTTTATCCACTATGCCACTTAGCCACCCCTAAAGGAGAATATTCTTAAGAAAGAAATTCCCTTTCCTGTACTAGGGAGAGAACAAATGATAAGGAAAAGCAACATGCTGTGCATGGATAATATAGTCAGAATTCAAGACATCTTTGGAAACCTCATAAGTCTATTAATCATTTACAAATTTTACTGATGCTAACAGTACTACTACTACTACTACTGATGATAACACCCTAGATATATCTGGAAAATTCTAGACCTGGAAATGACTCTTTTGGTAGGCATGCTGCTAGTTATTTAAGTTTTACTCAGTTTTTCAGGATAATACATAGATCTGCAATAACAAAACAAACAAAACATACAACAACAACAACAAATATCCCAATCATCTTTTCTATTCAAGAACAAACTCTCATCAAGTAAATCTTAAAATAAATTTTTGTCTACAATATATGGAAGTTCGATAAACATAAGTATGCCAAAAATTTCATAGCATTTAATAATCACTTCATGAAATCACTTTGTATGTAGGTATCAGTCTGGGCATAGCTACAGGAATAAAAGACAAATGACACCAATTCTACTTTAGCATTCTAATGCTATCATGTGAAGTTCTAGGAAAATTTAATTGACCTTGGCACTAGCTTCCAAGAGTATGATAAGACTTGAAAGAACTATACTCACTCTCAACCCAAATACCAAGCAGACTTGTAGAGGTCATTTTCAAAAAAAGGAATCAATCAGTCTTGACTGGAGGAATTCTGTTAAATAATAGAGTAGTACTCTATAGTTTCTTGACAAAAGAATAAAAATAACTCTAAGGATATGAGATGCTCATAACAGAAGTATGTTTTTCTATAAGAAGAAGTCCCCTAACAGTTGTGGTTGTTCCATCCTTTTTTTAGTAAAGGATCAAGGACATCTTGGTGTTGGGGACAGTATGTTTGATTGTGGATAAATGGATCAGTATGAGTTCTGAATGCTCTACCACAGGTGGTCACAAGTAATCAGTTGGAATATTTGGGATGGAAATGTCTCTGGATTTTCACAGTTCATTCTTCCTTTGTGCTAATCTTATTCTGGTTTGCTTATGGAGTATATCATCTTCTCTGATTTGTGCACACCTAAGAAAGTCCTTTGATTTTCCAAGAACGTCCTAAAAATTGTAACTGAGTAAAGAAGAAGCATCATTGAATGGAGGAATCTCTCAATGGAGAAGCAGTAGATGACAATTTAGTGGAAAAGGTTACCTAGTAGATGAGATTTCATACATTCCCATAGCTAAATTCAAAAAAATATTTTTACCTCCTCAGGCATGATCTTCTGCATGAAACCATTCTTGATTCTTCCAACTACTCCAATTTGGTCACTTCTAAATGACCACAACTGTATTTAGCTGCTTTGTGGGTGAATTTTAATGCATTTATTAACTTTATATTTATGTGGTATGCATTCTATATAAACTTAGACTATAAGCTTCCTATCAGTAGAGACTGAGTTATCTATTTACTTATATCCCCAGTATCTAGTACAGTGGTTAGTGCATGGTACAGACTTAATAAACACCTGTTTGATTGATTGAAAATTGGACAACTGGATGGAAAAGTATCTCAACTTCTGGAAAAATTCTTTGTCAGCTTTTGTTGCCTGACAATGGAAAGAGAATTAACAATTTCATTTCTAGTTTTTGTTTAGTATCCAACAATTATATCACCTTGGAAGGTCACTTCCCCTCTTTGTTTTCTTTTCCACTTGACTAAGGATTTATTCAAAGGATCTCTTAGTTTCCTTTCAGATACAAATTGCTATAACTAATCATCTTATGATATATAATATTTCTTCCATTACACAAGAGCCAATCATATGCCAGACCATTAAGAAAACAGGATTGTTAGATCACAAAATGTTTGAACCATATTGAATCAAGAGTCTAAAGCATCCAAGAAGCAGACGAAAGAGGGCAAGAAATCACCAAAGTAGTGAGAAATTCCATTTCTGATATTATTTCTAGCTTTAGAATTTAGATTGATAATATTATTAGAATCTGGAATGTCTACCATGTACCTTCAAAAAGTGTTCACAAATTAAGAAAGTCTAAGGGATCTACAGCAGTATGAAATAAAAATTGACCCTGATAATCCATCCAGAAAGGAAACAGAGGCAGAAATTCTCTGTAATATATCATTTCCTTTTCCTTCTCTCTCTTTCCATCTTTCTTCCCACTCTTTTCTCCCTTAAGCTTCCCACCTCTCTCTGACTCCCTTCCCATCTCATATTCTCTTTGTGTCTCTGTCTCTTTCTGAAAAGAAAAATCAAGTTCCTTCTAGGCAGGATATTTGAGGTTTACATTCTTTAAAGGTGTGTTATTCAAGGTATTTCATAAACCAACAACAGTAATAACATACAAGTTACATGTAAGTACAGGACGGCGCTGTCAGACCCCAGACTGTTGTCCACCTGCACAGTCACTCGGAAAATGCCCACATTCTGGTAGACATGTTTGATCCCATCCTCGGTAGAGCTGAGGTTGACATAAGACACTGCAATACCATCGCCAAAGTCCACCTGGATGAGTGTCCTTTGCAGGTCACCCTAAGGAAAACAAAAATAGAAAAATGAGGATACATGGGTTTTCCTTGAATGAAGAATAATAGAAACTGACCTTGTTTTCTCCTAAGCCCATTGCTAATGGGACTGCAACTGAAACGCAGAATGACTGAAAGTTTTTATGATGGCACAAAAATGATTTGATAATATTAGCAACATTTATACAACAAATTATATGTTCATAGGACTTTATATATGTGTATATACATATATATACATATATATATATATATATATATATATATATATATATATAGAGAGAGAGAGAGAGAGAGAGAGAGAGAGAGAGAGAGAGAGAGAGAGAGAGAGAGAGAGAAAGCGCTCTTCAGATTTTGATAGTGAAAGGGTAGCAATGTTGATCCTTATTTACAGATTAGGAAATTAAAGTTTACACAGAGAGAAAGTAATGTGATTGACCAGAGGTTATATTAGTAATAAATAGCACACCCAAAATACAAATTCAGATCTTCCTTTTACTTCTTTTTTTGCAAGACAATGGCTTTAAATGACTTACCCAAGGTCACTCAGTTAAGTAAGTATTAAGTATCTTAATCTGGATTTGAATTCAGGACCTCCAGGGTCAGGATCTTGTTCCACTGGGCAATTTATCTGCCCGTAAATTTCTGTCTTAATACAAATCTAGTACTTTTCCCACTACATCACCACTGATTCAATGGAATGTTTAAAAACGATTCCCATTCATTGATTTGATGAATTAAAAAAATGTACCACAAAATGGCAAAGGATTTCTTGGGGTTGAAAGAGTAACGAAAGGCTTCAGCAGTTCATGCCTATGTTAATGACCCAGGGGACATCTGTAGTTCATTTAGATGGCTATTAAAATTACATTTACCTTTCAATTTAAGTGTACTTTAATGTGTTCTGAAGAATGGTTGAAAGGATCCATGAGTATGGCAATAAATTATTTGTATTTGTATTAAAGTTTATTGTATTTAAGCATTTTCACTATTCACAACTACAGGAAAGATTGATCCAAGTAATTTTTAAGGAAAAAAAATGAAGCTGAAAACAACTTTGAGGTTTCATATCACACTCAGCATGTTGACAAAAGTACAGTCAATCTTGGAGGAATTATGGGGAAAAAGTAAGCTACAATATCATTAAAAGATTTGTAGATTCAGCATGGCTAGGTGGCACAGTGGATAAAGCACTGGCCCTGGAGTCACGAGTTACCTGGGTTCAAATCCGGTTTCAGACACTTAATAAGTACCTAGCTGTGTGGCCTTGGGCAAACCATTTAACCAACCCCATTTGCCTTGCAAAAACCTAAAAAGATTTGTAGATTCAACCAACCATTCTGTATAGCTGTTTTGAATTATGCTAAAATAGGAAATGAAATAATCTACTTTTTCCCATAGCTAGCACATCTGCCACAAAGATGCTCCCATATATATTCACAAACTATTTATAGCAACAATTTTGTGGTATATTTATAAAGTGCTAAAGTTTATGTTTGTATAAATATGTAATTCATAATACTATATAATTTATAATATATATATATATATATATATATATATAAAATGGAAAATTATTGTGCCTATAAGAAACTAAAAAAAAAATCAGGGAAGCATTAGAAGACTGATATGAAGTGATGGAAAGTGAAGTAAGCAGAAGCAAGAAAGCAATATGAATAATGACCACAACAAAATAAATGGAAAGAACAAAATTGTTCTTGAGGTACCTTCCAATTCTTGATTTCTGTGCTTCTGAATTAAGTAATGCTCCACAATGGGGGAAATGTATTTTCTTCTTTTCTTTGTAAAGGGGGGAGAGTATGGATGTAGTATACTGTGTAATGTTAGGAAGAACTGATGTGCTGGTGGATTTTTATTATCTGTCTGTCTTTATATATATATATATATATGTATATATATATATATATGTTATAGAAGGTAGTTTGATTGAGGGGAGGAGGAACTGGGGAGGTGATATATTTAGAAATGGTGATTTGAAAACATAAAATTTTACAAAAATAAAGTTTAAAAAGCTTCTTAAAAGTGTTTGACTATTTCAGGAAAAACAAACAAATAAAACTTCCCCAATAGAATGAAAAAACTTTAGAGTGCATCATTTACTAAGACATCAAATTGTAAAAATTGATCTCCATTATACAAAATCAGCTTCATAACAAGATATATGTTAGCCTTTCTTATTTGTAAGGGAGAAAAAGAAAAAAAAACACCTTTGAACTATAAGTATATTTTTCCATTAAGTAAGGTTCACATAGTATCACATTTTTGAAAAGGCCAAGCTTAAAATGCTGACATTTAAAAAGATCTAGTACAGAGGGGAAGAGAAAGCAGAGTAAGCCCTGTAAAGATATGTGACCCTGTGCTCCATTTGTACCTGGGAAACGTGGGTGGGAAATAAGAGTTTCAAAAATAGGACAGCCCCCAAACTGAACCCTCTTGTGGAAAAGGAAAATCTTGACAGGATCCAGAAATGAAAATGGTTTTGAGACCCCCCCTCCCCCAAGGAAGACACAATGTCAGTAAGAAACAGGTTACAACTACAGGAATTCCCCCCAGTATCAAAAAATAATAGCTGTTCTTGTCATTGGACCCTGTATGCTGATTCAGTGTGGCAGGTTAGGGAAACTACTCAGTTTCTCTATTTTTCTTTCTGTTAGCTTCACTATGATGATGATGATGATGATGATGATGATGTTTGTCCTTCCTTTTCACAGATCATGGCATCAGAGAGATGATGTCATGACATGCATATAAAGAGGATTTGATGCTATGCTAAGTCACCAGCCGTCTTTATCTTCTAGACCCATCTTGTGGTCTAGTGGTCAAATATGAGTTAGGACAACTGAACATACCTCTGGATGCAAGGGTTAAATGATTTTTCCAAGGTCATACAACTAGTAAGTGTCTGAGACTGAATTTGGACTTAGTTCTAAGACCTGGTTCTAGTCCTGACAATGGACAATTAATGTCTTCCCTTCCCCAATATCCCAAATAATTCTATAAATCTATAAGATATCCACAAGATGATTCTGTTTCCTAGCTTTAACTGATCTCCTTGCAATCATTTTTTCTCCTTTTGAGTCTATCCTCCACATAGTTGCCAAAATTCTTTAAAGCACAAGTCTAATAATGGCATCTCTTCACTTAAATATTTCCAATGGCCATCTATTGTTCCCAGAATAAGTTGCAATCTCCACTATTTGGTGTTTAAAACCATTCAATATATGGCTTCAGTCTAACTCTCCAGGTTGATCATATATTATTTTCTCTCAACTATTGTCCAAAGAATTCACTAAGTGAATGGTATCAAACTCAAACAGAAAATTGGGAGGTGCTATTCCATACATAAGAATTTTTATGGGTCACACATTAATAGTTTAAAATGTAATATTATCTACATTTTATTGTATTTGTTTTGTAAAATATTTCCCAATTATATTTTTAATCTAGGCTCAGGTTCATTTGGAACAGCTAGGTGGTTCACTGGATAGAGTGCCAGATCCAAAATAAAAAAGATCTGAGTTCAAATATGCCCAAAGACATTTACTAGCTATAAGACCCTGGGCATGTCATTTAAACTCTATTTGCCTCATCTTCTCATCTGTAAAATGGGAACAACAATAGTTCCTAGCTCCCAGGGTAGATGTGAAGATCAAATAAGATAGCAATCCTAGATTCATTAGTGCAGCATTTTTCGTATAAAAAGCACAACATAAATATTATGTTACTATAGATATTATTACATGGGACAATTGTGGGCCACATATGACTTTATTTAGATCTCAGATCTAAATAATCTTTCTCCATGCCTTTGCAGGAAAAACTCTTCCTTTCATTTAAGCTCATAAGGACCACGATCTCATTAATCCTTTCTGGAGTCCATTTCCACCTTGTTAAATCAGTCTACCACTGCCTAAATAACTTTTCATGTGTTTTCTATATCTCTTGATAATGCAAACATACATTTCTCTCAGCAGGACAGTAAGCTCATAGACTATACCACTGCTTTTTCTTTTTTTCAGTTTTTTGTTTATTTATTTTTATCCATATGCACATGTATATTTTTAAGTTACAAAATTTCCTTCTTTGCCCCCTTCCCACCCCCCCTCCCCTCAGTGGCAAATGGGTTAGCATTGTACATATAAATAAATATATTTATAGATTAATTATGTTTGGTATGAGAAATTAGGAATAAGGAAAAGAGATATATAAGAGATAATTTTTATAAAGTGTTCATCAGATTCTGAAGGGCTGGTTGTGTATGCGTGTGTATGTGTGTGTGTGTGTATGTGTGTGTGTATGTGTTTTATTTTGTTTTTCTTCCTCTGTATGGGGATAATATTGTCCATAGCCGGTCTAATGCAGTTGTCCTAGCTCTCTGAACTGCCAAGAGGAGCTGCTTCCATCAAGGTTGTTCATCTCACAATGATGTTGTTCATGTGTACGTGTTTCTCTTGGTTCTACTCCCTTCACTCAGCATCAGATCCTATAAGTCATCCTATGCTTCTCTAAAGTCTGATCATTTATGGTTTCTTATAGAACAATAATATTCCATAGTATTTATTTACCATAACTTGTTTAGCCATTCCCCAATTGATGGGCCCCATTGTTTTTTTTTTCTTTAGGGACTAGGACAGTATTTGGGATATATACAGTACATGTTTAGGGATGGATTACTGATTATCTGCATTGCTGGGGGTACTTTCAACAATGGAGATTCTGTATTAATGAATCACAGTTCTGGACTCCTGACTCCTCTAGTCCTGTTACACTGAACTGGAGTCTGACCTTAATGTCAAAATAAATAATATAAGTAGGTTAGCATATAGGGTGACAGCAACAGTGGCCAAGACACATGTTACAGATTACAGGAAAAGAAGTAAGGATCATAAACAGGGGCAAATTCCCTTTGTCAAAATATGCCGTTTGCTTCTGCTCATCCTCCAAGAATGTCATTTTTACTGAACATAAATATTTTAAAGATACATAGTTTCATCTCTATGGTTTGCTCTTCCTACCAATATAGCTCCCAAACTCTTAATACTTACAAGATGGTTTTTGTGAGTTATTGTATATCCCACCAAAAAGTCCATTACAAAGATATCTTGATTAACTTTTGAGTATTTCTCAGAAAATATATACATGTATGTGTATGACTATTATTTTATATGCACACATATATGTGTATATATGCAAGCATATACACACAACCATATAGACTCATGTACACATGTCTCTTATTGCATATGCATGCAGATATACATATTCAGGCATAATCATACTCTCTCTCTCTCTCTCTCTCTATATATATATATATATATATATATATATATATATATATGTCACAGTTCAGAAGTATAATCTATTAAAATTCAATTGAACCCACTATATATTCACTTCATTTTGATACTCATCAGATTTTACAAGGCAACTACTCTAATATTCAACCACAGTCATGCCTTCCATGATATTCTCTTATTAACTTACTAACTTAAGGAAAAATTCCAAATCAAATTAAATATTATTTATAAAATGCTTAGTCTGGCACATAGTTGGCACTTAATAAATCTGCATACTACTCTAGGTCATAGGATCTTTGATTAGAGTCATAGAACATGAGATGAGAGATTAGAGCTTAGATGGCATCTAATCTAACCTCTTCATATTATAGATGAGGAAACTGAGGTTAACACTGCCAAGAATTTCTGCTATGATTTAGCTCTCTATACATGATAGACACTTTTGTCTTTGCCTACCCTTATTTCCATCATCATTCATTCACTAATTCAAACAACAGTGATTTGAAATTTACTATGTATAATATACTACACAAAACACTGGAAGACTAAGATTTAGTCCCCTGTCCTTTATGAACAATCTAATGGCAATAATTAGATATATTTGGACAAGTGTAATTCAAATAAGAATATAAGAGGAACGAGCTGGAAATATAGTTCTTCCTTGTCTACACAGACTGCTTTTATTCGCATCCTGAAGTAGTACCATCTAAAGTAGGAGTTCCATATTTTGCCTCTTGAAATCTTGTTGCCAAACACTTTCTAGAAAGTAGACTAGTGTTTATATGAAGTATTCAAGAGGAAAATCTTTATATCCCTTGATCTCTTCTATTACTTGAAAAGGTATCTTGAGGTCATTCTCCTAATAATAGCAAGCAATTTAGAAATGGAGACATTACCATTATTTATTTATTATTCTGTATTACTTTTTGTTTTGTCTCCCATATCCTTTTGAGTGTATATAAGCCTTTAATCCAGATGAAAACAGTTCTGTATAAAAATTAGGATTTTACACTATCTGAGCACAAATGATCCCAAAGCACCTGAGATAACATATTCCACATCTCCATGTCAAGGACCTTGACAATCAATAAGTTCATGATTATCCACTAATTTCTGTCCTAAAAACTTGGAGAATCAAGAAGCTAAAAGAATATATTTTAATACATGATCAGAAAATGGTAATGGCTTTTTGTATAAAAGGGAATATTGCGAAGCCAGCCACTCTTCCAGCTGCTAGACTCTATCCTCATTCACATGAATTTTTTTTCTCAGATTCTCTAGGTATACCATCATAATTATCTGCAAAGAGTGCCAATTCTGATTACTTCAATTTCTTTTTCTTCTGTTATTGCTACTGTTAATATTTCTAATACTATATTTAATGGAATGGTGATAACAGGCATTCTTGTTTCACCCCTGATTTTATTGGAAATACTCCACGTTTATTTCCATTAAATGTAATATTTGTTGATGGTTTTAATAAATAATATTTATTATTTTAAGGAAAATTCTATTCATTCCTAAATTTTCTAGTGTTTTTAAAAGCAATGTATTTTATCAAAGGCTTTTTCAGCAATCCATTGAGATAATATGATTTCTGTTGGTTTTGCTATTGATATGTTTAATTATGTTGAGTGTTTTCCTAACGTAGAACCATCCCTGCCTGCCTGGTATAAATCCAGTCTGATCATGGTATAACTTGCTGTCGTCTCATTGCTAAAATTTTATTTAAGAGTTTTGCATCAATATTCATTAGGGAGATTGGTCTATAATTTTCTTTGTCTGTTTTGGTTCTTCCTGGTATAGGTATCAGCATCATGTTGGTGTCATAAAAGGAGTTTGGCAGTACTCATTCCTCTCTTATTTTTTTAATAGTTTATGTAGAGCAGGAATTAGTTGTTCCTTAAATGTTTGGTAGAATTCACTTGTAAATCCACCTAGACCTGGAGATTTTTTCTTAGGGAGTTTATTGATGGTCCTTCAATTACTTTTTCTGAAATAGGGTTATTTAAGTAATTTTTTTCCTCTTTTGTTAATCTGGGCAATTTGTATTTTTGTAAATATTCATTCTTTTCATTCAACTTATCCAATTTATTAGCATTTACTTTGGGCAAAGTAGCTCTAAATTATCTCTTTAATTTCCTCTTCATTGATGAGTACATTTCCATGAATTGATCTGACACTGATTTGAAAATTTATAGCATCCCTCATTTCCAGACTTTTGTTGTTGTCATGGCCTACTCATCATGGCCCTGTGAACCATAGCACACTGATATTTTATAGTCCTTGCTTCTTACAAATATTGAAGTTATTTAACATTTCCTTCTCTAGTATATTGAGACAAACAAAGGTTAAGTGACTTGCCCAGGGTCACAAGGCTAGTTAAGGGTCTAAGGCTGAGTTTGAATTCATTTCTTTCTGGCCCAGGACCATAGCTCTATCCACTGAGTCATCTAGCTATATCCTTCAGTCTTATTTAGTTAGACATTTTGTCCAAAGGACATTTTTCCCCCCTTACTTCAGCCATATGCTGATTTTGACTAAATCAATCTTTTATAGAGGTATTTACTTCACTGTATAAATTAAATGAATGAGAGAACCTGATGTATTATTCTTTTCTTTTTAAGGAAAATTCTAGACTCAGTAATTCAATGATGAAAGGGGTTATTTCAAAGAAATTCCAAAGGACATGGATGAATTGATATAGAGTGAAGTAGGCAAAAATAGGAAAACAATTTACTTTTTAACAAAAGCATTGTATAGAGAAAGATTTTATAAAGATTTGAGAATTCTGATTATTATGGAAATATGTTAAACATGATTATACATATATAACCTATATCAGATTTGTCACAGCCATAGGGAGGGGGAAGGAAAGGGAATTTGTTAGAAAAATGTGCAATTCAAAAGCTGGCAAAAGGATGAATGTTGAAAACTACCTTTTCATGTAAGTGGGGAAAAAAATAATAGCTTTGTTGAAAAAGAAAAAATTTTGATTATTACAATGAAAAACTATGACACCAGAGGATTATTGATGAAGTATGCTACACACCCCCTTGAAATTATGAATAATGATATGAATGCTCTAAATTTCCAAAAATAAAAATGAATATAAATCAAATATAAATCAAAATGAAATTTAACCTCACTTACCTAGCAAATTGGTAAAAATGACTATTTTTTATAGTAACTTCAGTGAATTGTTGATAGAGCTGTCAATCATTACTATTATACTATAAAGCAGTTTGGAATTATACAAATAAAATGAACTGAAGGTCCCTTTTGAACCAGAGATTCGACTACTAATCATATTTGGCAAAAAAGTTATCAACAAGAAGGAAGTTGCCTTAATATATCAAAATATTTATAGTAGTACTTTTGAAAGATAGTAAATAATTAAAAACAAAATGAATATCCATTGATTGCAGAATGACAACAATGGTGGGACATAAATCTAATGAAATAATACTGTGCAGTATCTATTAGTGAATGTAGACAAACATGGAAAGACTTAGTGGGAAGTGGAATACACTTTTATGTAACACCTACCATGAACCAGTTACTGTGTTTTTTGCATGTCTCATTTGATCCTTACAACAGCTTTATTAGGTAGGCTTATTATTATTCCCATTTTACAGCTGAGGAAAGCTGAAGTCAATTGAAGTTAAATGACTTGCTCAGGGTAACACTAGTTACTAATAAGTATGTGAGACTGGATTGAAATTCAGGGCTTTCTGACTTCAGGCTCTATCCATTGTATTACTTACCTATCACTGCTTTCATAAAATGATGCATAACAAAGACAAGAAAGCAAAATTCAAAATTACTAAAATAATGTAACTGGAAAGAATAACCATCAAAATGTAAATATTTAATCCTGTAGAATTACAAAGAATGATTCCAAGGAAGACATTGATCCATTCTTTTGCAAAAGTTAGAGGTAAAGACAAGTGTCAACTGTGTTTTTTACATATCTGCATTTTATCTTTGTATACATTTTAGACCATTTCAATTTATTGATTCATTTTAATTTTTCTCTTTTCTTTTTTTCCTCTAATATAGTCTTCAGTATATGGGTTGATTTTTTGGAAGGAGAAAAAGGGATAAAGATAAGGTTAGTGGAAGAAATTTAGGCAATATAAATATATATATAAATATATATATGTATATATCTTTACAATTTTACATGTACAGAAGGAAACAAAAGAATTTTAGAAAGAATCACAAATTAGACAACTTTGAAGATAAAATGTTGAATTTATTATTACATTTTAAAAAGCAAGCAGGGGCAGCTAAGTGGCACAGAGGATAGAGCACTGTCCCTGGGGTCAGGAAGACCTGATCTCAAATCCGGCCACAGACACTTAATAATTACTTAGCTGTGTGAAGTAGGTAAGTCACTTAACCCCATTGCCTTGCAAAACTAAAAAAAATAATAATAAAATAAAACTAAAAACTAAAAAAAAGCAAACTGTTTACAACTGTTTCACATGAAATTCTCTTTTCTGCTGAGCTCTCTCTCGCCCCTTTAAGAACAAATTTTTAAAAAGCACCAATTTCCATAAGCCAGATCAAGCATCACTCCTTCCATGAAGCCCTTATGGATATACCCTCCTCTTAGTAATGTAGAGAGATACTTTAAAAAAAAGTAGCAGAGTATTTATCTGCTCTATAATTTAAAATCTTAGAGTTGCCTGAGACTACTGAGAGTTTAAGTGATTTGGTCAGATTCCCAATAGACAGTAAATGTTTGGAGGAAAATTTGAAACAAGGCCTTCTTGATGCCCAGTTCAGTTATCTATATATTAAAACACACAGAAATGTACTTCTATTATATTATATTATATTTACTATCTTTTAATCAACAAGTATCTTACTCTAGCATCTCCTTTGGGTAGAGAAGAAATCAGGGATTCTCGAGGGTTTGACAAGGGGTTCCAAGGCTCTGTCAGAGGAACACATAATATTAAGCATAAGCCAGAAACAGATGACGTATCAGTAGCATAAGGATCAATTGACCTAAATATGGAGTTTCATCTCATCACCAGAAGGATGACTACTAAATAGTGTCTTGCTTTTTGCTATTATTATTTGCTTGTTTTGACCATGGTTAACACATGAGGAGGGATGAATGAAAAAGCATCCATTAAGCCTCAGTGCAATGCTCCATGTCAGCAAATGCAGACATACAAACAGAAAAGAAAGAACATATCTGTTTTTAAGGAACTCATATTCTATGGGGGAGACAATAAAGGTTTAAGCAGTAGCTCAGATGGAAAATTACAAATTATTCTTTATTTTTTATTTATGTTTATTTTTTTAGTTTTTTTGCAAGGCAATAGGGTTAAGTGGCATGCCCAAGGCCACACAGCTAGGTAATTATTAAGTATTTGAGGCCAGATTTGAATTCAGGTACTCCTGACTCCAGGGCCAGTGCTCTTGTCCACTGTACTACCTAGCTGCCCCAACTGTGCCACCTAGCCTCCCCTACCAATTATTCTTAAGGTAAAGTGGCAAAGAAAATGATAATATATATTCTTTGATGTCATTTTTCCAGATAATCATGTGTCTCTTATGTTGAAGCATTTGTCAATGCCATGGACTTTTATAGATAGAATTTTCTTTTCTGAATTTTCAGGAACTGAAGAGGCAGTGGTTTCAGCATCATTATTGCTTATCCATAAGGGTTACTCCTCAAGAAGATAACTGAGGGAGGCAGTGCTAGAAATGAGATTGGTTTTCTGGAGGCAGGGAGAAGGAAATTCTGCTATTCCCAGAGCTCTTGGGTTTATCTTCTCATTGATAGCAATTAGTAATTGTAGTTGATGGTGGGAAGGAAAGTGGGCACTTTTTTCATAGCAGTTTTATCTCAATATTGGCTGTCTCTAGAAAACAGGGCTTGACATCTTGGAAGTTCTGCTATTTTTAGCTATCTTGAGTTCAAAGCCTTGGGTTATATCCATCAAAATCTGAGGGTTGTTGTGATTGTGGTACAGAAAGACTCCTGTCTTTTCCTCTAGCTTTCTTTGATTTTTTAATTAGGTTGACTTGACAGATCTACAGTTCCCCCCCCCAAAAAAAATATCAAGATTTAAAAATACTAGAAACATGGTTTCAAAACTGAAGGGAGTCTTAAAAATAACTTAATGCTTTCATTTTACAGATGATGACACTCAGGACCAAAACAATAAAGTGACCTCTTTTCAGTTCAGAGGTTCTATTCTTACTCTTCCTCATCCAATAGAATCTGTTTCCGTATTTCAGTCATTTCCTTTTTTATTTCTTTTTCTTTTGTGTACATAATAGTCATGTTGTGAAAGTAAACATAGGTCACCCTCCCCCTCTCAAAATATATCAAGAAAAATAAATTTTAAAGAAGTTTCTATCTGTATTCAGATATCATCAGCTCTATCTTTGGGGATAGATAGTATTCTTTATCATAAATCCTGCAGAATTGTCTTGGATTTCATCATTACAGAGAAAAGGTAAGTCATTTACAGCTGATCATCCTACAGTATTGCTGTTACTTTGCATTTAGTACATTTTTTCATTGCATCTGTTCATCTGAGTTTTTGCAGGTTTTACTGAGAGCATCCTGCTCATCATTTCTTATAGCAGAAAAGCATTCCATCTTAATCACATATCACAATTGGCTCACTCATTTCCCAACTGATGGGCATCCCCCCTCAATTTCCAGTTCCTTGCCATCAGAAAAGAACTCCTATAAGCATCCTTATACATAAAATTCCTTTTGCTTCTTGCTTCATCTCTTCCACAATGTAGACTTGGTAGTGGCATTACTAGAACAAAGGGTAGGCATGATTTTATAGAATTTTGGGCATGGTTCCAAATTGCTCTTCAAAACTATTGAATCATTTCACAGCTCTCCCAACTGTCTTCAAGTATTTGAAGGCCCAACCCATTAAAGATTCTCCTGAATTAATGTTTCTTTTTCCCTACATGCCCTCCAATATTTGTCATTTTCTCTTTCTATCTTATTAGTCAATCCAATAGGTATAATGTATTACCTCAAAATTATTCTAATTTACATGTCTCCAGTAAGTTAGAAATTTTTTTTATATGGTCATAGATAGCATTGATAATTTCATCTGAAAACTGTTCATATCTGTTCTCTATATTTGAGAAATTAAGTCTTTATCAGAGAAACTTGTTTCAATATTTTTTTCTCGCATTTACTATTGCTGACTGTATTTCCTCCTTTCTTTTCCCTCTAACCCATCTATTCTATTCTCTTTTCACTCTGTCTCTCCTCAAAAGATTTTTGCATCTGATTACTTCCTCCCACAAGCATTCTTCTCTTCTATCACTCCCCACCCCCACACACACACTTTCTCTCATTCACTTCCCCTCCTACTTTCCTCTTGGTTAAGATAGGTTTCCATAGCAATTGATTGTTATAACTTCTCTGAGCCAATTTCAATGAGAGTAAGGCTCACTCACTCCCCCTCAATTCCACCCCCCTTTCACTCTACAGCAAAAGCTTTTTCTTACCTTTTTATATAAAATAACTTATTGTATTCTACTTCCCCCTTCCCCTTTTTCCCAGTGCATTCCTCTCTCACTGTTTAACTCCATCTTTTTTATTATATTATTCCTTCATATGCAGAGGCAATTTACAAATAAGGAAATCAAAGTTATCATAGACATATTAAAAATTGCTCTAAATCAATACTGATCAGAGAAATGCAAATTAAAGTACCTCTGAGGTACCACCTCACACCTCTCAGATTGACCAATATAACCAGAAAGGACAATGATCAATATTGGAAGGGATGGGGGAAATCTGGGACACTAATACATTGTTGGTGGAGCTGTGAACTCATCCAAACTTTCTGGGGAGCAGTTTGGAATTATGCCCAAAGGGCAATAAAAATGTGCACACCCTTTGATACAACAATACCACTACAGGGTCAATACCCTGAAGAGATTATGAAAAAGGGTACAAACATCACTCATACAAAAATATTCATAACAGCTCTATTTGTGGTGGCAAAGATTGGAAATTGAGTGAACATCCATCAATTGGGGAATGGCTGAACAAATTGTAGCATATGTACGTTATGGAAAACTATTGTTCTATTAGTAACCTGGAGTGATGGGAATTCAGAGAAGCCTGGAAAGACTTGCATGAACTGATGCTGAGCAAGATGAGAAGAACCAGAACACTGTATACCATAACAGCAGCATGGGGGTGATGATCAATCTTAATGTACTTACTCATTTCATCAGGGCAATAATGAGTCACAATTTTAGGGCATCTGTAATTGAGAATACCATCTGCATCCAAAGAAAGAATTGTGGAGTTCAAACAAACACCAAAGGCTGTCACCTTTAATTTAAAAACATGTTATTTTATGTATTATGCAAGTTTTCTATCTCTTATATTTTATTTTTTCCTTAAGGATATGATTTTTCTCTTAACACATTCAGTTTTGGTGGGGGTGGGGGTGGGGGAGGGAAGCAAGATGGGGGGGGGAATTGTAAAATTCAGAAAAATATTATCCCTTCATCTTAAGTTCCCACCTGTAACTTATCTATATGTGTTCCTTCTATCTACCCTAGTAAATGAGAAAGTTCATGAGTTATCAGTATCATCTTCTTGTGCAGGATTATAAATAGTTCAGTATCATTAAGTCCCTTATGATTTGCCTTTTCTGTTTACCTTGCTTCACTTGATTCTCTTGTTTGAAGATTAAATTTTTCTATTTAATTCTGAGCTTTCCAACAGGAAAGTCTGAAAATCCTCTATTTCATTGAAAGTCCATCCTTTCCCCTGAAAGAGTATGTTCAATTTTCCTGAGTGGTTTATTCTTGGTTGTAATTTTTGAAATATCATATTCTTAATCCTATGATTTCTTTTTTTTGCAATGCAATATTGTTAAGTGACTTGCCCAAGGTCACACAGCTGGGTAATTATTAAACGTCTGAGGCTGGATTTGAACTCAGGTCCTCCGGACTCCAGGGCCAGTGCCCTGTCCACTGTACCACTTAGCTGCCCCCAGTAGAAGCTGCTAAATTTTGTTTTATACTTACTGTGACTTCTTGTGAATGGAATTGTTTCTTTCTGACTATTTGCAAGATTTTCTCTTTGACCTAGGTGTTCTAAAGTTTGGCTATAATATTCCTGACAGGTTTCATTTTGTGACCTCTTTCAGGAATTGATCAGTGGATTCTTTCCATTTCTATTTTACCCTCTGCTTCTAGAATATCAGGGCAAATTCTCTTGATAATTTCTTTTTTTTTTAGGTTTTTTTTTTGCAAGGCAAACTGGGTTAAGTGACTTGCCCAAGGCCACACAGCTAGGTAATTATTAAGTGTCTGAGATTGGATTTGAACCCAGGTACTCCTGACTCCAAGGCCGGTGCTTTATCCACTATGCCACCTAGCCGCCCCATCCTCGATAATTTCTTGAAAAAATGATATCTAGGCTCTTTTTGATCATGGCTTTCAATTAGTCCAATAATTTTAAAAATATCTCCCTTGGATTTGTTTTCTTAGATCAGTTATTTTTACAATGAGGTATTTTGCACTTTCTCCCAGTCTTTCATTCTTTTAATTTCATTTTATTGTTTCAAATTCTCACAAAGCACCAGCTTCCCTTTGTTCAATTCTACATTTTAACATATTATTTTCTTCAGTGAACTACTGGATCTCCTTATTCATTTGGCCAATTCTACTTTTTAAGGCATTCTTCTCCACAATGGTTTTTGGACCTCTCTTTTCCATTTGATCCAGTTGGTCTTTAAAATATTATTTTCTTCAGTACTTTTGTGTCTCTCTCATTAAACTACTGACTCTGTTTTCAAATTTTTCCTACATCCCTCTCATTTTACTTCCCAATTTTCCCTCTACATCCCTTACTTTATTTTCAAAAATCTGTTTTGAGCTCTTTCATGGCCTGAGACCAATTCATATTTTCATTGGATACCTTTGACTTTGTTATTTCCTTCTGAGTATGTATTTTGATCCTTCTTATCTTTGAAATAACTATGATCAGATACTTTTTCTTTTCTTTCTTGCTCACTTCCCCAGCCTAACACCTGATTTTAACTCTTTCTTAGAATTCTGCTTCCAGGGTAAAGGATGTATTCTCCCAAGAACTTGTTTGTTTGCTTGTTTTTATACTGTTTTCAGAGATATTTCTAGGGACCTGGAAGTTTTCAATTCTTCCAAGGTAGTGTGATCTAAAGAGAGGTTTTGACTACTCTCCTGGCCTATTCTCTGATCTATGGGCGACTACAAGCACTCCTTTCTGCGTGTGAACTATAATGAAGAACCTCTGTTCTCCTGCAGCACCAGGTTCTATTGAGCCACTGCTCCTCCTCTTCATGGTACCACAACCTAGATCTGAGTATGGACAAAGCAACAGAGTTCTGTCTCAGTGATAACAAAGAGAGCACTGTAATCTGGCCCCCTTATTGTCTTCAGGCACTGAGTCTGCACTGCTGTCTCTGCGGAGAAATATGCTTCACTTTCACCCCAGTGGGGCAGACTTTCCCTGCTGACCTTCCAAGTTGTCCTTGGCAATCTCTGGGCTAAAAAGTATGGAAGCTGCCATAACAGTCCCTGACCCAGTTACCCTGCTGTCTTCTGGGAATGGTTCACTTCGGCATAGATCACGCAGCTTTGAGCTCCTCTCTCACCCTTCTAACTGGTCATCCAATGGTCTTGAGCTGGAAAATTGTTTCCTTCAGTCTTCGGTGGACTTTGGCTCTCTAGAAGTTTTAGAGTCATTATTTAAAGGCATTTGGAGTAGTTTTGGGGAGAACTTGGGAGAATCCCTGCCTTTACTGCATTATCTTGCTTCTATTCCTTCACTCCTCTAGGCATTTTCATTGGCTATCCTCTATACCTGGTATTCTCTTCTTGCTCATCTGCATCTTCTAGTTTCTCTGTCATCTGTCAAGCCCTAGCTAAAAAGTTACCTTCCACAAGAAGTCTTCCATGGCCCCCTTTAATGCTAACATTTTTTCCTCTTTTGAGTATGGGACTTGCTTTTTTCTCCTTCAATGTATCCCAATGCTCAATTCACATAGTGGGTACTCCTTACCTTGCCTAAGGTTACACAGGTAATAAAATAGGGATTCCAATGCAGTTCCCCCTCACTTAATACCAAAAATTCTTCTAATATATTGTTTTTTAAATTGAGTCAACACATACTTTAATATTTGATTACTCTAGTGAGAACCTGATAATAGGGGAAAACCAAATTTTAAAAATAGTATGAGATCCATAAATGAAAGAGACCAAAGACTTTAAAAATACTTACTAGTCTATTAAATGTATAAAATGGAATTTTTTCTTCAAGAAATAAGCTGGAAAATTATCTTGCAATAAAGATGTGAAAATATTATTAGAAAGTAAAGAAGGAAGGCAGAAAAGAAGGGAGGGGGAAGAAAGGAAGAAAAAGAAAAAAGAGGAAAAAGAAAGAGAGAGAGACAGAGAGAGAAAGCTAGAAAGGAAAGGAGGGAGGGAGGAAGAAAGAAAGGGAGGGAGGGGGAAAAGGTAGAGAGAGTGGGAAGGAAGGCAAGAAAGAAGTCAGGAAAGAAGGAGGAAAGAAGGAAGGGAAGGAGGGAGGCAGGAAGGAAAGAATGCAGGCAGGAAGGAAGGAAGGAGGAAGGCAGGCAGGAAGGGAGGCAGGAAGGAAGAAGAGGAAGGGAGGAAGGAAGGAAGACAGGAGAGGGAGGGAGGGAGGAAGGAAAGAAGAAAAGGGTCTTTATATTAACATATTTTGCAGTAAAGATCAACCATTACTAACATAGCAGTTATTTCAGAATTAGTTGTCTATATGTAGTCTGATAGCAGGGTAGTTAGGGAAAAGTTCAAAGTATTCAACAAATGAGAAGAAAAGTAAAAGTCATCATGAAATCATTCTATGAAGCTAAGTGGCTCCAAACTTAACTTCTTGGATCACTTGTTTACTATGAAAAAAATGGGAAAAAGAAAAAATAACTCATTATCGTCATTTCTTAGAGAAGTTTAACCATAGATCATCTTAAGGATGAGACTGAAAGAGCCAGAAATCAACTTGGCCTGTCAACTCTTAAGTCTTTTTTGGCAAGAAGAGAGCTATAACAGCCAAGGATCACACTTGTTTAGAAAAAGCAGGGTAATTTGCCAAATTTTGTGAAGGAGGATAAATAAAGAATATAGGGAGTACTAAATTACAAACAGCAAAATCCAGTTGAAAGTCTAAAAATTAGGCTAGAAAGAAGTTTTACATGGGATCCAGTAAATAAATTCTTCCTGAGAACATTCAATTAAACTAAAAGAAGGGGCACAGTAAATAGAGCAACAATCCTAGAGTCAGGAGGACCTGTGTTCAAATCAGATTTCAAACTTAATTCTCACTATTTATGTGAACTTGGGCAAATCACTAAACCCAAAGCCCCACAAAAACAAAAGCAACACAAAATTAAACTAGAAGAAAGAGAATAGATATGAATTCAAGTGGATCTTTTTAAGGTTTTAAGAGAGATCTATTTTCATTTACTACAATATTGAAAACACCAAATTTGAACTGTAATAGCTCAGCACCTGATGAATGTTGAGAAGAAATGACAATTGAACTTAAGAAGATGAAGTTGGGAAGAGGATCTGGATCCATTCAGGCCTGAGTCTAGGAAACAGGGCTTTTCTGGGCTCTGGCACAAAAATGGGATTAAAGCACACAAATCCCTAGAATAAAAAGAATTAAGCTTCCAGGAAGCAACTTGAATTTTTGGCTTTCTAATCATTGGCATATTCCTTCAGCATCTGAATTCTCTGATTGGCAACCAATCCACACATTCATCTTAGCCCTTTAAATATCTGTGCTCTGACCTTTGGATTTCATTTATTCTCCTCTCCTTGAGTTTTACCTACTCCATTCCCATGCAAAGTTTACTTCATTCCCAACCTCTGCTCCCAATAACATGGAGATTTCCCTTGGTGCTGCCATTGGTGGCCTATTTCAGACAGGCATGGAGTTTTATTTCCCAATCTTTACAAAGAGACAGTTTGTTATTGCAGTAGAAGAGAAGAGTGACCATTTTCCTGACAAATGACGCTAGAGACTACATAGATTAAAACAGCAACTGGTTCATATAATGAGAAAACATTTGGCACCCAGAAAATTCTTGCAGTCAATGTTTGGGATCACAAATATCATCTGGAGTCTAGACTTTGCCTCTTGGGTAGAAGACCATACAATCTTGGTTCAATAAAAATCGTTTATGAATATCTATCCACTTATAAGAATTCAATATCACCTGAGCAAACATTGCCTTCATGGCACTCTGTAGAGCAGGGTAGATTATCTTCTCTTTCCTGCCTACTACCTCACAAATAATAGTATTGTAGTGGACAAGGTAGAGATATATCTTTGCCAGAGGCTCTGAGGGATGTTTTGACAGTGGTTAGATATAGGGAAAAGTAGGCCAAAATATAAAATGATAGTTTTATCATGAAATGCCAGCACAATGATGAATTGGTTTCTGAAAGGGGCTTGGCTTGACCCATTATGGTCAGTAAGCCCTGGCTTGTACCTGTCCACATTTACTCATCACTATTTGTACAATAAGGCAACTGGGGTATAGTAGAAGGAATAAAGGATGTGGATTCATACAGGTTCAGATCCTTGTTCTGATTGTTAACATATGCTTTTGAGCAAGTTACTTTATTTCACTGGGCTTCAATTTCTTTACTTGGTAATTGAAGGTTTTGGATGATATATCAAATTCTTTCTAGTTCAATTTGAGCCTTAAGATAATGAGTTCTTCCAGTTACAAGTAGCCTTGTGATGCTATCATTCTCCTAGTTCCATTGTTGGGAATCAGTTACCCAAAACATAGGATTTAATATATATATATATATATATATATATATATATATATATATATATATATATATATATATATTTCAAGGAAAATGATAATAACCCTATCCTTTTGACTTTTTCCATGAAATTTCACCCAGGGGAGTAGGATAACCACAAAACTATCTGATTTCCTTAAGTAAGGTGGTGATAAGACTGCCCAGATTCCCTCCATTCTCCTGCAACCAAAACAGGACCTTGAATATCAACATCATCAGAGACTGACAATCTCTATTTTTGACACTAAATCTAATGGATCAGTTGGCAAAGAGTAACCTGGGTTTCTGTGGGGCTAAGGCCATAGTCTGGATCCAAATAGGGGTTTAATTGAAGATAATTTTTCCAGACCTGGTACTGATAGTGTGAAAATAAAATCATACAATTTGGGTCCAATAATAACTTTCTAGTTTTTCAGAGATTCATGGACTTAGTATTTCAGTATCGAAAGGACAAAGGGGGAATGTTTAAGTTCAATGATATTTTCATTTGCTAGTGGGTTTCTCACCAACATAATGATTTTATTTTGTCAAACATCAGTCACATCAATTCATTTAAGACAGAGATTGTTTTACAGTGGCATAATAAAAGACTTACAGTTTTGTTTCTCATCTTTGTAAGTTATTATAATTGCTGATTCCTTGATGCTTTGTTCTGAGAGGACTCATTTCCAATTTGGTTGCTACAAGAAATTTGATCACTCAAGATTGCTGAAGCACTTTATGACCTGGAGAGCTATTTCACCTTAATATTTATTCTAATTAATATACTTGCATGTACCCTCCAAACAATTGATTAGGGAAGTAAATGCCTTCACTATTTTTGTGAGGGTTGCCTCTTCATTTTACCTACTATTCTCATTCTTGTCCCTATCATGAATAGATTTCTACTGAAAGTAAGCCAATGAAGAAATAGAATTATAGAATCTACACTAAGCTTCTCTCTGTCAAAACTTTATTTCACAAATGGAGATATCATTTTATGGGGCCTTATATCATTGTCCAAACTAATGGCAAATTCTCAGAGTACCTTCAAACTACCCAGCAGCTTAATCAATACCTTTAGATATCTTTACAAGGAGTTTGTCTACATACCAAAGGAGCAAAGATCAATCTACCTTATTTTCCAGACATGCTTCTTTCTAATGCAATTCTTTACACTGCTCCTAAATTTTTCTTTAATGGTAATATGTTGCTGCTTATTCACATCCATCATCCACCATTCCATTGCCTTTTGGGAGGCTAATAACTTTAATTCTTCAGAGATTGCTTTATTCTGTGACAGCTATATAGCACCACTGGAAGAATATCAATATAAAAATATGAAAAAAAATTGTTTTGGGTTAAGGTTTTGTTTTCCAAAGGCAAACAAGCCCACGTTCTTTTTCCTGTGTAGTTATTATTTTGTTCAGTCCATTTTGTACAGTGCCTTTTCCAGTTATATACAATGATGGAGGAGGTCTATTGCTTGTTCATCCATTTGCATACCATAGTATGGGTAATAGATATTCTGTAGTAACTTTATTTTTCCTTTGTGAATAGTTAGGCCATCTGTGGAGGATGTAGACATGTAACACTATCAAACAGAGTCAATGAGTTGTCATTTGCAACATTGCAGAAAATACTCCCACAAAATAAATAATCATTATATTGCAATAAAATTGTGGACAGTTATATATGTGTGTTTGCACTATATATGTATATATATATATATATATATATATATATATATATATATATATATATATATATATAGTCTATAGATTGTAATGTGGTAGGTTCTGAATTGAATTGGAGGAGACAAATGAATTAGCCTGAATTTACAAAATTATACAGCATTTTCACCAGTTCCAAAATATTCACTGCTACAAAAAACAATTTCTTTAACACCAAATTCCTTCCAAGAATGTTGTCAATTAATTGTGAAATAAAACATTCTAAGGAGAATTCAAGTTTAAGTTTACCTCAAATGCAATGTTCAGACTTAAAGTTTATCAGTAAACAAAATGTAGCATGCAATCAGTGATAACTTTAATGAAGGATGGGGCATGAATGAAATCAAAGTCTTATAAAAGAAAGGTGGTAGGGAAAATTGAAATAAGTGGAATGTGGAAGGAATCAGATAGGATTATTGATTAGAACCATCAAAATAATAATAAGTAATGGAAGATTGCCAATGGCTTTGATGGACCTGGACCTTGATGAAATATTTTAAAAGAAGAAAAAATATCAATGGGCTGTGACATATACTACTGTAGGAAAAGCCCATATCAATAATTCTATCAAAGTATTAGAGAAAATGGTACATGAAATAATGCAAGCCAGACTTATTGACATAGTATTTAGAATCAATTTAAGTATCACCTTGTAGTGCTATAGACTGATTCATGAGTAATTAAATTACATCTAATTATAATTAGTTGTTTATAAATATAGATAAAAGCTGCATATTCATTGATTTGGTGTAAATTCAATCATCTTTTTGAAATACACTAAAGCAACTCATGCTTTAAAGGAACTCTGATATGAATCTGTTGTAAAATCTTATCACTTAACACTTAATGGTTTGCAAAACACTTTACATATATATCTCATTTGACTTTTAAAATACTAAAGAACATCTACTTTAATCCCCTTTTTTAATAAAGGAAGAACATAAAGTCCAGGAATGTTAAATATCTACCTCAAGATGACAAAGCTACTTTGGCGTAGAACAGAAACTGACTCAGTTTCTTTATTCCCAAATTAGTGAGTATTTTGGTTCTTCATGATACTGAGAAATTATACAATATGTGATAATGGTATTCTTATAAATGTTGGCTATAACATAAGGTTTCACTCAAGTTTAAGGCTGTAAGGTATAATGATTACAATAATCACAAATGGTGGGAGTGAAAGTAGGTCTATTTTAAACATATGGGAGAGAATGGTAGAGGAAATGACAGAAGATAAGCTCCTAGAAAGAGAGTAATTAGCTTAAATATTATATGTAATTATGAGATTAAAGGTAGAGATGACTTTAGAAGATATCTTTCATTTTCTTTATTGTACAGATATAGAACCTGAAGTTCAGAGAAATTAAAGAGACATACCCAACATGATATAGCTAGTAAAGTGGAAGAACCAGAACTCACAACTAGACTATCTGATTATCCCAGTGTTCTTTTCATTATATCATATAGGTTTTCAGATTGATATTAATTAATATGTTACTTCAATGAAAATTATATGATTGTAATGCTAACAACTTGTGTTTCTATCACTTGGCAAATCCTTAATAGAAAGAAAGAAAGAAAGAAAGAAAGAAAGAAAGAAAGAAAGAAAGAAAGAAAGATTGATTTTATATATATATGTATATACATACATATATATATATATATAACTTTCTTTGGATTCTGGTTACAATATCTCAGTAAGCTAGGAAAGACAGCATAATCTTTTATATCTTTATTTAACAAATAATAAACTTGAGGCAGAGAGAAATGCTCATTCCCACTAAAATCATAGCTACTTGGAGATAAGCGAGTACAATCAGCATTACACTGGTGATATTGTGCTCTATCCATGGTAGCAGAACAATATGTTACAGAATCTTTGGCAACTCTTATTGAGTTACAATGATGAAAATCACCATAAACAGAATATTGAAATTAATCAGAGTTTCATCCACTAACTTTAACCTTATCTATCAGATTTTTGCCATTACTCAAGTTTAAACCATTTTGTTTCTTTTTTTTCTAATTTGTGAATCCTTCATTAAACTACATAAGGATAAGTAAGTAGCCATATTGGCTATGTATCTCTCACATATAGCTATGTGTCTCTTTCAGTCCCTAGGTTTGCACTTTTAGCCCAACAGGTCTTTGAACAAATGGAAAAGGAAGTAGTGAGCAGTGATAACTTTTAAGGGAGGTAAAAAGACAAAAAGAAGGTAGCCAAAAAATAAGAATAATCGGTAAACAGAGCAAACTGTGCTTAAAAAACCAAGACTTGATTAAATTTAATAAGTGAATAAAAGCCCACTCTCTTCCAAGTTATTAAATTATGAATTGTTTCCAAATACTGGTTTGCCAACAACCATGACCTCGAATTTTATATCTCTAGTTCCAACATTGGTTTTTAAAGGAATTAGAGACAAGGATGAAATATGTTCCCTTTATTGGTGATTGAAAGAGGTAAAAAAAGAGAATGAGATATCAGTGTTTTTTCAGTTTCTTTTCTCCCTAGATTTCTGTCATATATTCTAATAGCATAGAACTGGGAACCCTCGTTGTGGAGAAGGCCTCAGTGATAGCAGAGAAAAGGGAAGTAAAGTCAAGAAATGAACCCCTAAGGACATCACTGACTTTTCTAAAAGAAAAAACAAATATATCAAAAACCAGCAATGAAACTAAGATTAATCTCAGAAATGAAAGGTTTGTGAACCTATCAACTCCTGAGGCAAAACTTCAGCAAGAAATGGGAAAACAGATTCTATGGCAACTCAACAATGACAACTCTGGCATAAGAAAAATAGACTCTATGACATTGCATAATGAACAGAGAATATCTCAGAGACTTCTTCATGGTTTACTCTATGGTCAAAGTACAATGGCATATTTTCCATATCTATTCTGCTACATGCAAAAGAGAATATTGGAACACATTAGAAATTATCACAACTTATCTGTCCAAAATCTAGCAGTTTACATTATATCAAGATACTTCCACATGCCATGATCAGTATTCTAAAACTTGCCTTGCATTAATGATGTTGCCTTTAGGAAGACATTTCTCATGCATACCTAATAAAAAGATAAATTTCTCAAGATGTGTGAAATCCATAGACACATGCTTTACATGTTTATATTTAAAAGTTGAAAAGAGGGCCACATCTTTTTCTCACTCTTGCACTAACATCATAAGAAGGGCATCATCTCAACAAAAAAGGTGACTAAAAGGATATTTTAAGGGCTAGATCTCCAAGTCTCACTATGTTCTCAATTTCTATTTCTCCATTAGTTTTATAGACTGGAAAGAAGAGCAAGAGTATGGCATCAAAGAACAAGTAAAGTTGTGTGATAAGCTCCCAAGATTTTCATACAAGTGAACTCTAGGGGAAGTAAATATCAGGTTAAGTGGTCATTAATATTGCCAAGTGACATTCACTTGGAAAAAATGAGCTTGGTTCTCATTTTATTGCTATAAAATATACATAAGGAGACTCATTGGGAGCAATTATGCTAGTAATATTGGCCCTAGTATAGCAAATCCAAATACTTTATCTAAAGCAATCTCTTTTTTCCTTCATGGGATCCTATATAAATCCCCTTCACAAATGGATTTATACATTGAGCATACATGAGCCTCTTAAAACTCTTTGAATAGATCAAAATATGGACATTCAGAGAAGCATCATGACCTAGGGGAGTCTGGGTTACTCTGGGAATCAGAAAGAACTGTGTTCCAACTACTATTTTTGACAAGTAACACAGGCAAGCCAACTTTTTGGTGTCATAAGAAACTTTCTAAGATAAACTCAAGATGAGTTTACAGAGGTAACTGGTGGTTGGGCAGCTTTCACACCAATGAAAATAAAGATATAGCTAAAAAATGAAAGCAAAGTGATATTTAATTTTTTAAAGGAAAATAATTTGACTTTTTTAAACAAAATCATGGCATCATATTTGTCATTTACAAAGTAATTCAATGCTCCCAAAGAGGAGGAACTATTATGTTTTTTATAATATACACTCAAGTTTTCCTCTAATGGTTCATATTGAGGAATAGTCTCTTCTCAGAGCACTGTTTGATAAGGCTCAAAATAGAGTGCACTTTATACTCAATTCCATTTATCAACAAATAATTTAATAACTGATGCCCTGTGCAATATCCATGGCTGATAGGTCTATGTCAAAATAACCCAAGAAACCAAGGATCCCCAGGAGCACACAACCTTGGCATACAACTCTTTACTCAAAAAACACACATGTCCGAATGACCTTTTTTAGACACTACTTCAGGAGTTGATAGATTGATCCACCCTGTAGGGGGTCTTTCAGTGACAAATGTTATAGATTCAACTTGACATTCTATTCAGAAAGTTTTTTTTCATCTCTCTAGCAATCCTTTCTAGAAGGACTTCCATTGTGGAAAGTTAACAAAAGTTCCTCACTTTGTCAGCTGCAACAGCTTACAGTTACCCAGATGATCAGATATTTAGTCTTAAATCATCCACCATGGCCTTGTTGAGTTTATTTTACATTCCAAAGCTGACTGTTGTGATCTTGGCAATTTTCCCAGGGGACCCAGATGACTACATAATGCTGACAGCAGAAATATAAAACTTATTCTCCTCTCTCCTATCTGCAACAAGATGGTTCTCTTAAGCACTGACTCCATCTAATAATACAGACTTTCTGGGAGAGGTGCTGATAGATGCAATCCAATGGATGTCAATAGTGGATCATACACAGCTAGTCAAAAAAGGTGGCAGAGGAAAATTATCATTATATTTTGCAACTGAAGTCAAATCTGAAAGCCCCAATAACTTAAAAAAGTCAAGGTTATGAATGCACCACAAAATGGAACACTCTTTGAGACATTATATCTACCCTCTTAGAGATGGCAAATGGTAGAGGGACTTTGTAGGTCTTATTTTTTAAACACTCCAGGACTTGATGAACTTTTTTATTATTCTGAATATCTTCTCATGATCCAAAACATTTGCAACAGTCATGGAAAGAAATGGCTTAGCCACCTACATATATGGCATGGCTGCTTCCTTTCTACTTCACTACAGCTATGACCTCACATTTTACTACAAAGGGAATATAATAAGGCTGGCTTCTTATTTTATATTGTTGATTCCTGACCATAGGAAAGCTGCTAACACCTTTTTACATGTAAATATAAGTTTGGCAATCTTTAAAAACTGTCCCTTAGGATGAAATAGCACTATGTCAGTTTTATTTCTGGATCTGAAGTAAGAGAAAACTGGATTCATATCCCACCTTTGATATTTCTTATATCCTGGATATAGGTAAATTATGTAACTATTATGGGCCCTATTTGTAAAATAAGAGGGTTAGATTAGATGGCTTCTGAGCTTCCAGCTTTAGATTGTGAGTTATGCTATAATAGACCCCGATTTTATTCCAATCAGTATTGATCAATTTGATGTGACTCCATAAGTTCTGATATGATTATAAGTTCTGATATTAGGCCCTAGAGCTATAAAATACCGATTGTAGGTTCACTTGTTTAATCATAGATAGCTAACTAGAGGACATCCAATTTTGTTTTTCTTTGTTAAGGTGACCAAACCCAGTCTAGAAGAGGTGTCTCAATTGCATGGAGAATTCTCTAGCTATTTCTATTGCTCCTCCATTCCTTGTTTTTCCTCTATTGACCATCACTTGCTCAGCAAGTGGTCCTGGATACCTGTCTATGTTCTGTCTTTGTTTCAGCCCTTGGCTATGTTCATCAGGACCTTCTGAAAGATCAAGATAAGTCTTATAAAGTATTCTCATTAGTCCATTTGTTTTGCATTTTGTGAAACTCTTCCCAGAGTGTCAAAGATAACTGATAAAATTCTGCATTTGTAATTTGTTTCATCTTTGTTATGAGGTGATCAAGCACTGTAAAACTACAACCTTGGAGAAAAGAGAAATCTCAGATTGTGAGGAAAATATGAGACCCACTTCATTAGAGGGGACCAGGAATTTGAATAAAAGGTCATTGGCTAAGAGTTCTGCCTCAGGTTCTTTCAGCTGAGGTTGGGCAATTTTGGAACTCCACAAGATCTTTGGCCTTGTGATACTATATGGAGGAGTCAGGTAATGCAGTGAGTAGATGCCAAGCTTGTATTCAGAAAGATATGAATTCAAATCCATCCCTAGATACTTACTACTATGTGACCTTGGGAAAGTCATTTAATTTCTGTTTGCCACAGTTTCCTCAGCTGTAAAATGAGATAAATTTGTAAAGTATATTTAATAGAAAGCCTCCAGATAGTAGCAATTGCATAAATGCTTATTCCCTACCTCACTTCTTCCCTACCCTTTATCTCCAGAGCACACTATATTTCAAAGTAATGCAAGTGTTATCCTCGTAGTTTTATACATCTCCATTTCTCAGCATGAAGTTAACACTCATTACATGCCAGGCATTCTGAAATATGTACTTCAGTGGAAAGAAGGCAGGATAAAAAGATGATCCATGGTCTATTTTTACCTTTATTATTGACTATTTATTCATTCTTTATCCATTCAGTATTTCCCATGAGAAATGTATGATGTTTTATATACTGGGGAAGTCGCAACAAGAATTAAGACATACTCCTGTATTTCAAGAAGATCATATTTCAGTATCTAGAATTTCTGATCTTGCCACAAGTTATATAATCTTTGGAGATTAGTTTCCCTTTTATAAAGTGGGAATATGATTGTCATTATTAAAATTCTACTTTTATGACATATTTACACCACAAGATGATGAAAGGACCAAATGGGAGTATAGATTAAATATGAAACAAATGGAGTGCTGGAAAAGTATAAAGAGCTAAATGAAAATAGGACTATTATCATGATTCAGTCCCTCATACATTTAGGAAATATCTGTTGAATTAAATTGCATTACGATTTTTACCTTATTATTGACAATTTCCTGCAAACTATTGGAAAAGCACAGTTGCATGCTACTTTGACTGATTGCCTTCTTGTAGCTGTCAAGTCCCACAGTATATTGATGCTATGCTCCACAAAACTGAGGGGTTAAAGGTTCTGAGGTGAAAAGCTGTGCATGCTTGGGAGTGTAGTAAAGTGTAAATCCAAAAGACTGGGGACTCATGCACTCATAAGAAAAGACCAAGGTGGACCTCCTGCCTCATTCAAGTCATACACTTATGTTGATAGGGTTGATCATAGATCTAGGCTCCTGGGACAATGATTCTAAGAATATACTTGAATCATATATGTGACCTAAAACCTAGGAAAATTTCCCATGATCTCTAAGGCCACATCTCCTGAGCTGAATGGCCATAGTTGGGGGCTTCCTTTTTAACACCAAGTGGAAAGAAAAGTCATCTTCTGCTAAATTTAAAAAATAGGTAAACCTGGGAAGAAATGTAAATAATTAATGTAGAAGCCTCTCCCATGTCTAACCCCTTCCAATTTGTGAAAGAATATGCAGCTGACCCCTAGGCATGGTTGCCTAACAGAGATCAGGAAGCATTGATAATGGATTGCTTACTGATTAGCATGATGAAAAACAATTCCACCAATTTCTATCCTCAAGACTAAGCACATGGATCCCTTAGAGGAATGAAAAGAAATGGAGGCCTCAGAAAGGATCAATCCAAGAGCCACCTCCTTTCTCCCTTGGCACAAGTAGCAGCCTCACACAATTTCACCAAGTATTATTGCATTGTGATTACTTTATGCTGCTGTTAGTATGTCAGTGTGCTTGAAATTAGGGTTCATTCAAATCCATCTAATGAGGACACAGCCCTGCATTTTGGATTTAAATTTCACATAGAAGTTATAATCATGAATTTTCCTTATTAAGTGCCAGTCTTTGTATGTAAATTGAAGTGTTAAAACAATGAGATACAGATCAAAGTTTTAATTTTAGTCCCTTGCCTCAGATTTAATTTAAAAGTCTTAAATTATGCATTGAATTGCATCTCTTTATTCTTACAGCTGTTTAAAGCAGATTTAATTATCTTCTGCAACATGCAGACACTACTGCCTAGTAGTCCTCTTAAATGAATGTCTTCAGAATCCGCCCTGCTGAGTCCTTAAGACTGATTAGTCTTCTCTCCATCCACAACATGCCTTAAGGCCTTTCCATTGGATTTCTCCTAGTGACTTGAGTTCCTGTAAAAGTCCATAGGCTCATTAGATGCTCGTTAGTTGGCTGAATTGCGGATATTCATCTTATGCCTTCCCTGAGATGAAGAGGGATATTGCCTCTCATTGGATACTACATTCCCTCAGCAAACATCTTCGATCCACCCCCTAGAGTACAGGCAGAGTTAAAGAAGGTCTGCCTCAGAAAATGAAGTTCCCTAATTCTTCCTCTCCTCTCTCCTGGAGCTCCTGGATCAATTTTTTTCTTTATTCTTGAGAAATAGATAGAAAGACAGATAGATAAATAGATGAAAAGACAGATAAATAAATATATAGATAGATAATAATAAATGAATGAATCTAAAGATGAGTAAATGAATAAATGAACAAGCATATAAATAATTAGCAAGCATATTTTCAAGCTGGAAATGCCCCTGTATGTATGAGATGGAAACAAAGCTGCTTTTCCTCTTGCCCCTTGCCTGTTATGGTATATACCATAGGGAACTGCAATATTCAGAGCAGTTTTTCAACAATGGCATTTTTCAGGAGTTCTGACTGTGCTTTAGTATTTTTAAGGAGCACCTCCAATTGGGTCTGGGAATATTGGAGATAGAAGAAGGAAAGGTCCAGGGTATCCATTGAGTTTTGGTTTCAATAACACATACCAGACCAGGTTTCCAATTCCTACACATGCTTCATTTGTTCTCAATTGCCTCAGGCTACAAAATATTCTATATGCTGAAGCAAAGTCTTATCTAGAGGCTATTTCTGAGGATCATGTTGCTGAGAAACCCTGCCCTTTGTTCCGTCCTATAATGGATCCCTATTTGAGATTGTTGGGATGGACTATATTAATCATAGTAGAATAAAGGGGAATATGTGGGGAAGAGATTTTTAATTTCACATAAATAAGATTTTTATTGAATATTAGATTAAAAACTATTAAGATAAAGATTTTTAAGCTACTTCCAAGCAAACTTTGTTTAACATCCTAATATAAAGCAAGCTATTTTCATCAGTTACTTCTTTTTTTTTAGGTTTTTGTAGGGCAAACGGGGTTAAGTGGCTTGCCCAAGGCCACACAGCTAGGTAATTAGTAAGTGTCTGAGAGCAGATTTGAAGCCAGGTACTCCTGACTCCAGGGCTGGTGCTTTATCCACTATGCCACCTCATCAGTTACTTCTATTAATTATCAAATAGTTCATTCAAATGACATGTATCACATGCTGTCTTGAATCAACGGTTAAATATTCTTTTGTAGAATTAATCCTCATGGAGAAGAGTTTCATCTGTCTTGGACAACTGCTTCATTGTTCTCTTCATAACCTTAGAATCTGCTATAGTATGTCTTGCACATTTGTTATTGTTCATATGTTTCAATTATATCTGACATTTTATGACTCCATTTGCCATTTTCATGGCTAAGAAAATGGAATAGTTTGCCATTTCCCTCTACAGCTTATTTTGCAGATAAGGAAACTGAGGCAGAAAGGGTGAAGTGACTTGCCCAGGGTCACCTAACTGGTAAGGGTTTGAAGCCAGATTTAAACTCAGGAAGATGAGTCTTCCTGACTTCAGACTTAGCATGCTTTCCACTGATCCATCTATTTGTCTTCCTTGCACATAGCAGGAACCTAATAAAGGCACATCATATTTTATTGCATTGTATTGTACTATATTATATAATGTATTTATGTTAACTTCACAGCAAATTATCTCTTTGAAGGCAAAGATCAGTCCTTATCCATCTTTGTTTCCCTAGAAAGATAGCAAGAATGGTGTTGGGTAAAGAATAGGTGTTGAGGAAGTATCTACCTGTCTTTTACTAGAAGAAAGGTATCCTGAGGAGGTCTGTGATGACCCTGTCTTTACAAGACAATTTCTAAAGATAGTTTTCTAGTCTTCACAATTTTATAAATCTGTGACTTTAATGGGCTGGAATGGTGGCACTTTCTGTGCTGCTTTAAAGACATGAACACAGAGGTCTTCACCCCTTCTTGGAGAGGTACATTCTATCTAAGGATAACATATCTGTTGCATATATTGGCTGCCTTTTGAAGAGCACAGTAACAGGGGTTATAGAAAGTATGAAGGGTGAGGTCCTTCTAATCCCAGGAAAATCTAGGCTCCTAAAAAACAAACAATAAAGCCAAAACCTTTCTCTGCTTATTTCTGGTTTCCTAGGACCCTCATAAACAAAAAAGGTCCTTCTTTCTATATCATTAAATCTTATACAATACTGCTCTGTCAAATTCTTCAGCATCAACGAACTGAGACAGGCAATTCCTTCTCATGGGGAAATAGAGAGTTCTTCAGTCGTTTAGACTCAATTCTACCTTTGAATGTGACTTCCATAGTTTGATCTCCCTTCCATCCTGATTTGGTGGAGTACTCTAAGCTGACAGATCTATAGCATTGAGAAGATGGGTAGGGTTGTCAGGAGAAGGCAAGACATTTCACTTCTGTGGTTTTGAGATGGGTTCCCAAACTTGAAAGAAATGACTTTTTTATTTTTTCTCCTCTTACTCCCAAGAGCACAATTTGAAACTGAACTGTCATTACTATGCCTACAATATTCAGTCTTATTTGAGATATCTGATGTGCTTTTCATTACAAGGAAAGTAGAACAGATAAGTTCTGGTTGCCATAACTGGAGTATTTTCCTTATCATTTTTATCCAGATCAAAGCAGTTCCCAAGTGAGAGTAGTGTTCCAGATCTCTACAACTTGTATTTTTCCAGAGAAGGAAAAACAACATTGCCTGACCATGAACGCCTACAACTCAAATAATTTTTACTCTTTAAGTCATAATTGAGCAAAAAAATTTGGTATCATCTTGGAAGGAAACTGTTGTTTCTAGAGATGAGAGACAACTGGATGATTTTTTGCCCTAAAGATCCCAATAGCTTTTTTTTAAAAAATTCTTTCTTATTCATTAAGTTCACTTGAATAACTGGCAGGAATCCACTCATTGGCCTATGCCTTCTTAAAACCAAAGGATGAAATACTTCTAGAATTTTCTAAGTTTTTGAAAAATATTTTATTTTATAAACATGTAAAAATTCAACATTTTAAAAAAATTTAGCTCAAATCTTTTTCTTCCCCCTTGCCTCCCCATTAAAAAAGCAATTAATTTAATATAGATTATACATGAATAGTCATCAAAACTTATTTCCTACAGGTCATGCATGTTATAAAAAAATACAGCTCCCCCCACAAAAAAACAAGAGAAAAATCATGTTAAAAAGTATTCTTCAATTTATATGCAGGCTTCATAACACTTTCTCTGGCGGTGAATAACATTTTTTATCATGAGTCCTCCAGAATTTTTTTATAAACATATTTTTTAATTTTGTATTTATTTAAGGCAATGGGGTTAAGTGACTTGCCCAAGGTCTCACAGCTAGGCAATTATTAAGTGTCTGAGGTCAGATTTAAAGTCTTTCCAAGTTATTTATGAAAGCATCCTGCTTATCATTTCTTTTAGCAAAATAATATTCCATTATAATCATATACCACAACTTTTTCAGACAATTCCCATTTGATGTTATTCTCTCAATTTCTAATTTTTTACTCCTATAAAAAGTTAGTACAAATATTTTTTTATTTAGAAAAAATTCTGTTTTTCTTGTTTATACCTTTGAGAAACAAAATTAGAAGTGTTATTGCTAGGTCAAAAAGTGTGCAATTTTATAGCCTTTGAGGCAAATTGCTTTTCAGAATGGTTTGAACTGCTCACAACCCTACTAAGAATAATTAGTAGCCCAACTTTCCCACATTCCCTCCAACATTTGGCATTTCACTTTTCTGTTATAGTAGCCGATATGATAAGTGTGAAGTATTACCTCAAAGTTGCTTTAATTTGCTTTTCTGCAATCAGTATTTATTTAGAATATTTTTCATAAGGAAAGTTTTTATTTTTTTTCATCTGAAAACTGCTTGCTTATATGTTTGGACTATTTTGCAATTGGAGAATGACTTCAATTTTTATAAGTGTGACTCAGTCCTCTATATATTTGAGAAATAAGACCTTTATCATAGAAACTTTCAGTAAAACATTTTTATCCAGTTTTTTTACTTTCCATATGATCTTTTTTTTTTTAGGTTTTTGCAAGGCAAATGGAGTTAAGTGGCTTGCTCATGGCCACACAGCTAAGTAATTATTAAGTGTCTGAGTCCAGATTTGAACCCAGGTACTCCTGACTCCAGGGCCGATGCTTTATCCACTGCGCCACCTAGCCGCCCCCTTTCCATATGATCTTGAGTAAATCAGTTTTATTTGTGCAAAATCTTTTTAATTTAATGTATCCCAAATTATCCATTTTATATCCCATAATGTTCTCTATATCTTGTTTGGTCATAAATTCTTTCCTTATCTATAGATCCAACAGGTTAATGATACAGTGCTACCCTAGAGCTTTAATGTCTAAATCACATACCCATTTTGATCTTAATTTGGTTTTTGGTATGAAATAGTCATCTATATGTAGTTAGAATTTCCTAAGTTTCAAAGAAGTATATGAAGGATAGAATATGAAAAATGTCTTTGCAGTCTTTTCCCTCATCTTTGGGAGAAAGACACCCTCCCTTCTGCCCCGTCCCCCCACACATAGCAAACTTCTACTTTTCTATACTCTAAATTATTACTCCTCCTCTTCTTCCTACTTATTCTATTAAAAGTAATAAACAACCCATAATTAACAGATATATTAAGAGTTTCAAAGGAATTTCCTCAGGTTAAAAGAGGTAGTTTCAATATTATCTCCATTTTACATATGATAAAAATTAGGTTTAGAGAAGTAAAGGTTCTTTTCACATAGCTATGTCAGAGTCAGAATTGAAGTTTAGAGATTCTATCATTAATATACACTTTATCCTATCATGCTGCCAATCTAATAACAGCATATATATTTAATGAATAGGAATATGATAGTTATAGGATAAGGAGCAGTGATGTCACTGGTATAGGATTTCCAAGAGGAGGAAACACTTAGTAATGTGAATTGATATCTTTTTTGCATCTTAAAGTCTTTGTGATCTTAACTATTTAAAATGCTGTTGTCTAAAGTATCCATATTCTTTGACCCAGAGATCTCACTGCTAGGAAAATACTACAAAGACATAAAACAATCAGAAATGGTTCCATATACAATGACATTTTCATAATGGTACTTTTTTGTAGCACTAAGGAACTGGAAAACAGCAGCTATTCATTGGATGGGAATGGCTAAACAATAGAATGGAATATCATTGTATTGTAGGAATGTGATAAACATGGAGACACATGGGAAGACATATAACCTGATTAAAAAAGTAGGCAGAAACAGGAAAGATAGATCAATAGAGATATAAACACAATGATACATATGTACATAGAATATGTATATGTGTATATATTAAAAAGCATGGGGGAAATATATATACATAAATACATATATATATATATATGAATTTGTATATATTAAAAAGCATGGGTGAAACATATATATATATATATATATACATAAATACAGAGAAAGTAGCATGGGAAATATAGAAGTAAATGTATATGTGTGTTTGTACACACATATATACATTTATACATATGTATATGTATATTTTCTACAAGGAGTAATACTCCAATGGGGGGGTCACATTGTGAAAAATATCAAATGTATGCTTTGCCTAAAAAACTATTTTATGGCAAACTCACACAGGGCACATGCTCAGCTCACATGATGGTCAAAAGCAGTGATATATGAACACTCTCAAGTTCTCTCTTAAGAACTTTGTAATTGACTGCCTGACATGGGAGACTCTGGCACAAGACTCTCCAGCATGGCATACTCTCATCAGAGAAGATACTGTGTTCTTTGAGCAAAGTAGAATTGCAAAACTCAAAAGAAACAAAAAAGTAGATAAATTTAGAAAATTTACCCCAAATATTCACATGGACTATTTGTGCCCTATGGTTGAGTAATCTAAGCTTGGATTAGTCTGATCAATCAAAGTTGAACATTCAGTAATGATTCTAATATAGTGATGTCATTTTGGTCCTCTTGGAGAATGAAGGACAACAACCAACTATATTCATCCATAACAACATATTCACAAAAATAGAAGCAATGTAGATGGAAAAACAATAAAAAAATCAAAAGTGACTATTGAGTATTTAAGCTTGACACTAAAAAGAACAAGGAAAAAGCTTATACTCCCTTCTTTTCAGAGTCAAAGAACTATTGTGGGCAAAATGGAAAAAACCTGATTTTAAGTTAGCAGAATTGGATTCAAATCCCCCTTCCACTCTAGACATTTGATACCTCTTAAGTTCTCTGGGACTCAGTTTCTATATCTTTATAATATAGGGATTGTACTAAATAACTTTTGAAGTTCCTTGTAACTACAGATCTATGGCCATAATTGATATGTTGTTTAGTCTGTCTGTTGGCCAGTCAATCATGCTCTCTCCCTCTCTGCCCCAACAATCCCAAGGAACTCTCTGAATAAAAAAAGATATATATATATATATATATATATATATATATATATATATATATATATATATATATATATGTAAAGGCAATGGGGAAACAATAATTAATAAATATTTTGAATGCTTTCCTCACAACAACTCTATGAAGCAGTAGTAAAAGTATAGTTATTCCATTTTTACAGAAGAGGAAATTGAGGTTCAAAGAAGTTAAATGTCAAACAAATTTAGCTTGTGTGTGTGTGTGTGTGTGTGTGTGTGAGAGAGAGAGAGAGAGAGAGAGAGAGAGAGAGAGAGAGAGAGAGAGAGAGAGAGAGAGAGAGAGACTGTGTAGAAGGGATCCTTATTAACAAACAGTATTATAAAAAAGTGAAATGGGATGTAGAACTCACTAGAGCTCTATAAGAACTGTCTGGATTTGTGAGATAAGATTTTCAGGAGTTCATATTAAATAAATGTTGGAATACATGGTTCATGAAGTCCTTTTGAGTTCTAAGCTATTGAAATCAGAATATGAAGTTATATCTATGTTCTTTTTATTTATTAAATCATTATTAAATCATATTGGCTTAAATTGCATGGCTCATGTAATCTGATTTTTAATGACTCGTATGTAAAAAGGCAAAATCATAATGTTGATTCTAGTCAATGCAAGATACTAACCTAAGTAGAGTGTTTGACCTGCAGTCAATAAGCATTGAGTTCAAATCTAGCAAAACATTTACAAACCATGTGACTCTAGTCAAGTCACTTGACCTTAGTATGCCTCAGTTTCCTCAACTGTAGAGTGGCAAAAATAATATCACCTGCCCCACTACGTTGTTTTGAGGATCAAATGAGATATTTGTAAAGGGTGGGGCATAGTTTCTGGCACATTAAAAGGCTTATTCCCTTCCTGTCTCCTCTGACTATTCTGTGTCACCAAAGGAAAATTCTTCTAAATAATCTTCATGCTAAAATGTTATTGCATTCTAATTGTTTGGAAAATAGAACAGATTTCATCTTTTAGTTAACTATCTTCAGCTAGCAGGAACACCTCATTTCCCATTACCTCTAAGACAAGAGGTAATAAACATTTAGTATTTGTAAAAAAGAGACTTGCTTAGAAAGGATGGAATGTAAATACATTTTTGGTTGTTACTCTGTGTGTGAGTGTATGTGTGTATGTGTGTGTGTGTGTGTGTGTACACGCTTGGGGAAAACACATTGCTGAGGTGCTAATGAAGAACTGTGAAATCAAAACAGTGCCTCTGAAAGTGAAGAATGAGTGATAATGAGGAGCACAATAATGAAGCTCCTCAAAATTGTCCTTTCTGAAGTATCCTTGGATGACTGGAGAAGAGGGAAAATGACTTTGAGGCATTCTTAAAAAAAGGGATGAGAGGAGACACTCCTTCCACATCAATGTCACTGTGAGAAGATTGCATGTCTCATGACTGGTCTTTTAATATCACTTGCCAAGGTGATTCCAGAAAGTCTAAGGTCATTGGGGCAGAACAGCCCCAATTCCAGTTAGCCCAGTGGAAAACAGGGATGAATTTCTTGTCCTACCTCTTCCAGTTGTACCATGAGGGTGACATTGTGCCCTTGCTCTGCAGTCAATTTCCCATCAGAGGTGACGATACGAAGACCCCGGGGAGCCTTGCCTGGACACTGTTGGGGCTTGGCAGTATACTGCTCCCTCACTCCATCCGTGCAGTTATTGGAAACAACTTTTCGGTACCTGAGTATAGAAAGAATTCTGTCACAAACAAATTCCAAGATAGCAGAACTAGTCTAAACCTAATTTCTTCAGTATGACCTGAATTTCTTTCCTAACTTCCTTTTTTCTTTTCTTCCCTCCTTCCTTTTCCTTCCTTCCTTCCTTCCTTCCTTCCTTCCTTCCTCCCTCCCTCCCTCCCTCCCTCCTTTTCTTCTTTCCTTCTTCCTCTCTCCATTTCTTCCTTCTTTCCTCTCTTTCTTCCTCCCTTCCTTCATTTCTTCCTCCCTTCCTTCATTTCTTCCTTCCTTCCTTCCTTCCTTCCTTCTTCCCTTCCACATTCATTATGTCCTTACTATTGTCATGCACTTTATGTTGCTCTGTGGGAAATAGAGAATATATAGCAGATGTTATCTCTAGAATCATTGATTTGGAACTGGAAGAGACCTTAAAATTAATCATATTCAACCTCCTCATTTCATTGATGAGCAGACAGGCTCTGAGAGGTGACAAGGCTTTCTTTTGCTTCAGGTTCCCTATAGCAGCAATGCACATAGTGGATAGAGAGCCAGCTTCAGAGCCAGAAAGAAGTGTATTCTACTCTTGTCTCTGGTTCTGTCACTCCAGACAATTTACTAAACCTCCCGGTTCTTGAGAAAACTTGATAAAATGGTATGCAACTTGCAAACTAGTTCTGGGAGAGGGAATTTCCTCATCTTTTTCTATACTAATGAAATCTCTCTCTCTCTCTCTCTCTCTCTCTCTCTCTCTCTCTCTCTCTCTCGGTTTTTGCAAGGCAAACAGGGTTAAGTGGCTTGCTCAAGGCCACACAACTAGGTAATTATTAAGTGTCTGAGAGTGGATTTGAACCCAGGTACTCCTGACTCCAGGGCTGGTGCTTTATCTACTACACTACCTAGCTGCCCCCCCTTTTCTAGTGAAACTGACTTGGATTTCTTCTTTATTACTGCTGCCTATTACTTAATATTATATTTATTGATTCCATAATCCTCTAGTAAAATGGAAGGTCCTTGAGGGGTGGTGGACCTTGGTTTGCATTTTTGTAATCCAAACACAATAAGCATGCAAAAAATATTTGTTAAAACATTTAACTGAAATAAAGCCATCTCATTGCATAATATTCTCTTCTTTTGAAATTATTATTTGATCTATATTCTAATCTCTGATCATGTCAAATATTTACTCTTAGGTCTTAAGCTCCTTAAAGAAAGTGACTACATCTTATTTCAGTTTTATATTCCTAGCAGCACAATGTGTTGCAAATGACTGGTGCTTAAGAAATGTGTCAAATGAATGGATGGATTGGTGAATGGATGAATGACTGGATGAATGAATAAATGAACTATAGCAAAATGTAAAGGCTAAAGATGAGTACTAGAATAAGTTTTTTAGATTATGTGTCCTATGGGCAGTCAGAGCAGTAAAGAGATGAAGTCAGTTAGGAAAAGCTTTATGGTAGAGTGGAAATGGTGGGACTTGAGGCAGACCGTATTGGTTAGAAGACATTAATTTGGGTGAAGGGAAGAGAAGGGAACTGCATAAGTAAAAAACTGAAAGTTAAAGTAATCATGGTATATCTGGCAGGTTTCAATCTACAAAACCTTTTTGATTTAAGTAATTGAAATAAGTAAGTTGACGAATATGATGCACAAAATCCTACCTTCCCTTAGATTTTCTATTTTTTCTATATGAACAATGCCCTGCGACTTTGGGCAGGTCTATGAGTAATATCAAAGCAGATAAATGCTGAGAGGGAGCAAACTCTTTGCACTTAAGTAACAGGGTAACAAGTAACAAGTAACAAAGTAGAAAGGATTAATATATTCCTATGAAGGATATTGGCAAAAAGAAATAAAAAAGAAACAAAAATAATTTACTTCCTTCTTAAATTCTACAAACAAGGCTTCTCTTTCTTTCCTTTCCATTAAAAACAAAACAATGACCTCCAAATCTTCAAATCCAACAGAACTGACTTAGTTTACTGGCATTCCTTATGGTGTCCATAGTGTCTAAAGTGTCTACAATGTATCTAGTGTCCACAGTAAGGTGTCTGTTGAAAAGGAGATAATGAGAAAGATAAAGACATTGAGAATGAAAAGTAATGAAAATGAGAAACATTGATAAGGATTTTATGACTGATTATGCATGAAGAAATGGGACATGGAAGAAGAAAGAAAGAAAATATTTAGTAGAGATACCAATGTGGGAATTATTCATTTGCAGGAAACAATCACCCTCTGAGAGAATGTATGATGTTTCAGAGGGAGGAAATACAGTAAGAGAAACTAAAGGGTTGAGTGTTCAATGTTGGGTGATGCTCACAATTAGATAGAAGGAAAGAAAAGAGTAGACGGTGAACTAAGGGAAGGAAATGATAATATAATACTGTCATTTTATAGAAATGGCAACACATTACACAGTGATGCCACAGTAATTCTTAAACAGCTCTACTTTTACTCTGACATTTCCCTCCTCACAATCAAGCAATGGTTCTCTATTACCTTTTAATAAAGTCCAATTTCCTTATTTTTGGCTCAAGGATTACTACAATAAGATCCAAACCTAGCTCTTCATCATATAATACTGTTCTCACAGATATAACTTCTCTGCTATAGTTATCATCATCATAATCATTATTAATTTTGTTTTGGTACATGTCATACATTTCTAACTTATAAATTCACAGAGTACAAGGACCTAAGACTTTTTCATGTGTGTTTTCCTGTGGTAACTAGCATAGGGTTTATAACAGGGTAAATACTAAATAAATATTTGCTCAATTGAATTGGATTATCAATATAAACATATGGTTCTTTGTCATCTACCATGAAATATATTTTGTTCTTTACAATTCCAATAAAATTTCTCCTTGATCCCTCTGGTTCATTCAGGTATTCTTCCATATCTCTTCTAATCCTGTTTCTTCTTGAAATGCCTTGACTAAATTAATCCTAAAATTTTCCTTAGCACCTGGGGATTCCTTACAGAATAGCCTACAACTCTTTCAGTCTCTTCACCCTAGAATATCCTCCACAAGGCCTGACTTTCTTCTCTCACTGTTGCATTTTGTCAAGAGTTTCATCGCCTCCTTTTATTTTGAGAAGGGAGGATACCTTGTTCTGTCCTCATTCCCTTCTTGGATCTGTTCCTTATTTTCTGAACTTCTAAACCATCTCTGATCTATTTTGCTTTCATTTTGTGTGATGTCTTCCATCATTAGAATATAAACTCTTTTAGGGAAAGAACTATCTTTCTTTTTGCTTGTGCTTATATCTATTACACTTGGCAGTTTCTAGGACATAGCACTTAACAAATATGAATTCCCTTCCTTCCTTCCTTTTTGAAAGCTACTGCTATTCAGGAGCAATGGATAGACGGCTAAAATGAGAATCAGGAAGATCAACTGTATTTTCCACAGTGTACATATAAATACTCATTGACTGTACAATAAATACTCATTGACTGATTTCCTCATAGATAATGTGAAATGGTTGGATCTCAAGGTCTATCATTCTGTGTGCAGAAGAATTCATTCTTGTTCTTCCCACATTTACTCCTTCTCCTATCATTACTACTGTTCACTATTCACCTGATCTCTCATATTCACTGTCATGTTTCCCTTTTCTTTCCCCTCTCATTTCTATTTCACTGCCAGGTTACTATCAACTCCATGTTTGTAATTTCTTTCACATTTATCACCTTCTCTGACTTGTCCATAACTACACATCTAGACATCATCTAGTGGTCTTCCCACCAACAATCTTTTCTTCATTCATTTGTCCAAATAATTTTCATTACTGATTGATCTGGAAATCTTCCTCTGTTCAAAAATTTTGAAAGTTTCTTAAGGGAGTTCCCTTTGCTTGGTACTCTACAATTTATCACCATCCTAATTTATTAGCCATATCTTATTTATTCATTTATTCATTTGGTTATCTTTAGTGTCTTCTGCAATAGGTACCTGCAAACAAGGAACTGATCAAACCAATGTAAAATGGTGAATTACCTGTAATTTCTCTTTAACTGAGACATTGATGGATTACATGATTTATCCAGAACCACAAAACCACCAATATGTCAATATTATCACAGACTCAAAGTAGTCTTTTGTCTTATAATTTTTAACTCAATATTCCAGTACATTAAGATCTCTTGGTATGACTTGTCCTATGTCTTTGAAATGTCTACTTCTTTCTTTGGCTTTACCAATTATTCAATATTCCATTTATAAATAGTCTCACAAATGAAAGTCAAAATTACTATACTATAATTTACAGACTGTTCTCTTCTGAAAATCAGTGCATTATTTGCTTATCTCTTATTTTATGGCATCTCTCCCATGTTCTATGACCTTTCAAATTTTCCCTGACAATGGTTCAGTGATGCTATCTATTGGTTCTTTCAGAATCTGAGGTTGTACTAGATCTGAGCCATATTTCAATTAATAAAGGGGACTTAGGTACTCTCTTATTTTTATTACTTATCTTGAATATCAATTCCCATTTGGTCATGCTTGTTCTATCATTGCTATCCCATTCTCTTTGGCAAAGAAAGTAGGCATAAAATAGCAGTCAAAAGCTATGCTTTCTCTCAATTGTAAATTATCTCTGCCACATCTACTCCAAATAAAGTTTCTATCTCTGTTCTGATTCTCCCTTTTTCTAAATAAAACTAAAAATATCCTTCTTCATTATATTTAATTTTACTTGCCAAACTTAGCTTATGCTGAATATTAGCCTTTCTAATATATTTTCCTAGGACTGTAACACATATGTATATGTATGTACACATACAAACTTGCTCATTTTAATCTTTCACTTTTTTTTGTCTTCAAGTTTCATTCTTAAGCATCTTCTATCCCTCTTGGGCTAACTTTCCCAATATCTTTTAATCCATGAAACCTTATCTATCTTTCTTCTGAACCCTTTGAAATCTACTGTCTCAAAACCTTGGATACAAATCAGATTATGAATAGCCCTTTCCTCTATCAGTTATCCTCTTTCAATGACTAGTGATCACTTTCTACCAGGCTTACAATGATTTTTATCCTAGGAACATCATGTTCCTCCCCATTAGTGAGCATCAGTTCCTGATGTGTCAGTTATAGGATTTGAACATAGGTCTTCCTGGGTCACAGGTCAACTTTCTCCCTTACTCATGTTGCTTCTTACCATTCACCCTGTCTTTTGGACATATCTCTGCACCAACTATATACTACATTTTCCCTGCCCCAAATGCTGTCAATCTGAAGAATTTTTTAACTATTCAGTAAAGTTCAATTCAGGCTTCATCTCTTCCTGAGAAATTTCCCCAATTCTTCAGCTAATTATATCCTTATAACTTTACATCTTTTATAGTAGCATTGTGCTACATAACCAGTAGAATATAAGCTCTCCTTAAAGGCCAGAACTTCTGTTCATGGTTATTGTATCCACTGCAGGCAGCACTATGACTTGCACAGAGCATATAATAAATGTTTGTTGAATTGAATTTAACTTTATAATGTATTGCACTTCTCATGAAATATAGTTTTCTTCTTTTCCTGTGGGACCACAAACTTCTTTAAGGCAAAGACTATGATTTATCTAAATACTACCATTTGGTACCTAGGTTAGCATTCTGTATGTAGTATGTTATTGGTAAATATTTACTTATTGATTGGTTATTTTGAACCTGCTACATCTCAGTCAATTCATGATTAGGATTCTTTACATGATATGAAAGGGGCTGGGCTTAAAAGGAAAACAATTACCATCCCTACCTCCATGTTGTTATGTATCTCTGAGAAGTATGACAATTTTATAAAGAAAAAGAAAAAAGAAACAAAAAGACCAGTTAAAAACTACTCTGAAATAGTTGTGTTTCCTGCCTGAAAACAACAACACATTGGCCTGAATAGACCTAGCCCTGAAATTTAGAAGAAAATTGTTCAAAAATAGAGAGTTCATTTACACTAGTCAGCATATACCAGTTTCTGTGTTATAGAATGATTCTATTTTTGTCTCACCAGCCACCTCCTGTTGAAGAATTACATAAATGAATAATGCATTTAATATATCATTAAATGGGGCTTCTACCTTAGTAATAACAAGGGAACTTATGATCATGTTGGACCTAAGCACTGATTATTACTGGGAGGCGTTTGGTTGGTAAAGCATTCTTCAATCTGCTGGGGGAAGGGAGAGAGGGTGGAAAATGCTTTGTAATGGCAAGAAAGTCTTTGTATTATAACGAAAAAGGAAACATTCTGCAAATGTGTCTTTGATATTAAAGTAAACAAGGCTCAACTGTAAGGAGCTTCTATTACTTCAAATGTCTGAGTTTCACTGTTATCTGAATCTCTCTCTCTCAGGATGATATTCCTCTGATACCTCCTTAGTTTTATGTTTACCTCTGATTTGCATTCTGTGACCTGCCTCCTTTTTGATTTTCCTTCCTTTCATTTTTTGGAGATTTTTTGGAGATTAAAAATAAATCTGGTATGGCATCTATAATCTATATACATAACTTTAGATTTTCATCCTTTTTCCTCTTTTGTTTCTCTGGAGAAAAATGGAGAAGTTCAGTATATCCATTGTATTAACTTGTGAATCTAAGCACCTTGAGGACAAGATTTACATACACTCTTTGCTTGAATTTGGTTTAAAATATAATATAATTTTATAAACATATCCTTAAAAGCATTTAAACATTATACAACATCTATTTTAACCACAAACTTTTACTATAATATTTACAACAAAGAAAGCTCTGTGAAAGGTACTATGAAAACTAAAAAGATGAAAAGTGGCACAAGAAGAACCACACATGACCACAAAGATTTGTAATACCCAGTACACAAGAGAGATCATTAACTTGAGGTATGGAAACATTTTTAAAAATATTTTTTTAGGGGTGGCTAGGTGGCATAGTAGATAAAGCACTGGTCTTGGAGTCAGGAGTACCTGGGTTCAAATCCAGCCTCAAGACACTTAATAATTACCTAGCTGTGTGGCCTTGGGCAAGCCACTTAATCCAATTTGCCTTGCAAAAAAAACATATATATATACACAACTGTACTTCAATTAAATGGGTTTCCTTTGTAATCATATTTTTTCTTTCATGTAATTAAAAACAATTCTGAGAAAAGGTTTTTAGGTTTCAGCAGACTACCAAAGGCATCACACACACACACACACACACACACACAAAATTAAGAGTCTTTTATACTAGTGAAGATACACAAGAGAAATAAGATATGCCAAGAGAGTTCAAAAGAAAGGAAAATCTCATTTTCATTTAGGGGTGGTATAGGGAAATTACAAACATGTTTATGGTTAGATGGCTTTGGTCCTGAATGTTGAAGACTGGTTGGGATTTCATATGCAGAAATGATTTCCAGATACAGGGAAAGGCAGTGGAGGATGCACTTTAACCATTTTTTCCATGTCTTTTTGTGAGTTGTTTGATTAAATGCTGTAAGGCTGACTGTCCTCCGTGGGATTTCTCTTGAGATGTCTGGTCGTGATGGAAACCAGGGGAAATTGCTACCTGCAAACAGATTAGCCTTTAGGAGATTACCCTGTCTTGATATCACAAATAGGAATAATATCCTGCATCTGTGATTGCTAATTATCTTGACTGTGCCTTGGCAACTTGTAGTGTTGATTAGTTGGGCCACTCTGATATAGGTATTATATAGATGACCTGAATAGAGATCAACACATCTGAGAAGTTGGGGACAGACTGGTCACTAATGATAATTGGTCAGCTGCAGAAATATTATAAAGAGAGCAGCCTATGGAGCCAGGATATTGCAGAAACATTTAAGGGAGTTTTATCTTGTTCTATTTTACAATTTAAAGAGAGACATTAACCATATAGACTAGTTTCAGTTTAATATTATTTTTTAAGTAAGAAAGAACTTTTTTAAGTATAGAAGATCCTTTTTTTTCAATGAAGAATATAAGGCTTTACTGTGTTTTGTCCATGGTGCTTCTAAATTCAGAAATGGATGCAAATTAACTTAGTCTTTATGTGATATTAAAAGATGGTGAAAGAATCATATATTTAGACCTGAAAGGACAATTAACAACTCTACTTTTCAGATGAAGAAACTGAGAGCCAAGAAAGTTCAATGATTTCCCAGACTCACAAATGTACAATGCAATAGAACTAGAATTTAAACTCAGGTTCTCACCCTCCAAATTCAGTATTCTCCACATTATTGTGCAGCTGGTTATGTCTGTCATATTAACATTAAGATAAATAAGAGACAACATAGTAGAGCAAACAGAAGACTGGTCTCAGAACCAGGATAACTTAGGTTGAAGTCTTGTGATTGACACATACTGAATAGTACTTTGTCACCCTGAGGAAAATCCCTGTGTCCTGGACCATTCTTTTTGTTTTGGGTTTTTTTTTTTTTTGCAAAGCAATGGGGTTAAGTGACTTGCCCAAGGTCACAGAGCTAAGGTGAGTGTTATTGTCTGAGGCTGGATTTTAATTCAGGTCTTCCTGACTCCAGGGCCATTGCTCTACACACTGTGCCAACTAGCTGTCCCCTTGGGCCATTCTTAAAAATAATAAATTACAAAGTAGATGCCAACTTGTCTTGGTAGATGTTTTACTTATCTGTGAGTTCTCTATCACTATGAAATCTCAGGTCTTACTTCTCTCCCTTGTCCTTTGAATAAGCAGGAAGCTAGTTCTGTACCCATAAAACTTTGAATAAGATCCTCCAAACTCTAGATCTAATAGCCATAGATACTGTTCCTGTCCTCTTAGATTTAATAATAGATTATAAGAATGCCAGAAACACAAAACTGAGTCATTTCTCAGGCTATGCATTCCAGGATTCTGTTACTGACTTTGACATCCAGGTGCCTTCCTTGATACAAATCTTGAAGTTAAGCCATTTTCTCTCATTCTTATAGCAGCTTCCTTAATGAATCATTATGAATATATTACCCAGTTATTTATGTAAGATTTTAAATTATATTTATAGATTTAGATAGATGACATCCAACAGGTATCATAAATTATAAAAGTAAATTTTTTATAAGTTCCGTGGGTTCCTCCAGTACCCCTTAGTACAGAGACATAAGAATATTTACAAGGCAAAGTTTGAGAATCATCTGTCATGGAAAGTTCCCCGGATAAGTTCTAAGGAAGTTGCAGGCTAGTCCTGACTTAGCAACTGTTGGCCCTTGAACAATCATTTCTGCTTCCTAGGTCTTTAATTCCCTCCCCACCCCCATGCATGGAATCTCTCTTTTCACCTTTACCTTTAATATACTTAGATGCCTGAAAGATTCAGTTCAAATGCTACCTTCTACAGGAGCTCTTGATTCCTCTATTCACCCTAAGAATGCCTTTTTTGCCCCTTCTGTATGTCATATGTGCACATTTATTTAATATGTTGTCTACCCTCTTAGGATATAGGTTCCCTGAAAGAAGTGATTATTTTTATTTTTGACATTCTTTGTATCCTAGAATTTAGCACCATGTACCACAAAGTATATGTTTGATGATAGAAATAAATTCATTATTCCTATTATCTATATTCATTCTATTAAATTACTAAATAAAGGAAGATGATGAATTCATGGGATCTAAATTATATTGTGGTTCAGATTAAGATAAGTGAGTATGAATGGCCTAGACACTATATGGGAGAGTGATGCTTAGAAGGAACTTACTAATTAGAAGAGAGTCTGTAGGAGCAGAAACATCTGCATGGTGAGAAGGCTATTGGCATAGTGGTAGAACTATCTACTAAATTGTAGATTGTCCATATGATTTAATGCCTCTCTTTAAGTTGTAGAGACTCAGGAGACTAGAAGAAATTTCCCCTCTAGCCTTCCATCCTTGTCTATTGTTTCATGAAACCATATTACTATGAGATCCATGACAGATAAAAGGTATTCTCTCCCAAGTTGATCCTATTTTAGCACTCTTTAGGCCTATTGGTTCTCAGTCTGATCTTTACTAAACTTAATTAATCAGTGTACAAATGACTGTGAACTATAGGTCATGTAATTAATGAAACTTACATGGCGCAGCTTATTCTGTAATCTTTATTGGGGAGACTCAGAGTATTTCTCTTTCTGAAAAAAAATTTATTTGCAGGATATTAACTCAGAGAAGTTACAATTTCCCTTAAATATTGCTCTCTTACCTTTTTTTTTCCTATAGTTGGTTCAACTTGCCTAGAGCCTACTGGTAGTCACAGTGAAAGATGTTTTGCTCACAATCCTCAATTATCTTAATCTGAACCACAATATAATTTAGATCCCATGAATTCATAGAATCATATTCTTCTACTTTCTCTCCATGGCTATATAACAGCCTCCTTTGTTTGTATCTCTAACAACTTCCCCCTTTTCTCTCAATCTCTTTATCCCTTCTATTAGAATATAAACTTGAGGATGGGTATTATCATAATTCAGGGTTAATTGGACCACAGTAAATACTTAATAAAAAGCTATCTGTCAATCTATCTTTCTACCTATCTAATCTTACAAAGTGAGTATAGTGAAGAAAAAAATTTTAAATATTGTACTTGAAGATAGACATATACATGTATATGTATGTGTGTTTGTGTCCAAGCCCTCCTTAGGCAATTCACATGCAAAAATTCTTATTCTGAAATGTCAGCATAGCATAATTATGAGTTCTTAAAGACTATGTTAAAAAATACAAACTCTGACATTCTATTAAGATGAAAAGGTTCAGAATACAATCACAGAGATGACCTGGATTTTCTTTTCAAGAGCCAGTTAAATAAATCCAAAGAGATTCATTACCAATATGATGTCCACTAGGTGATGAGTTGACTGACTATAGGAATCCTTCATATAAAAAAAAAAAATTAATGTCTCTAGGTACTGTATGTTTCCCTTCTGCTTCTACAGTGATCATGGCAATTCCAACTTGATATTTTTGAGCAATCTATTAATATAGAAAATATAGAAAGAGAAAAAGGGACAAATTCTACATAGACTCATTATTTTCCAAAAAATATCCCATCTTAAAATAGCCACCAAACTCAGGAGACCAAATGAGTCTACTAACCATGTCAACTAGGATGAGTTTGACCTTCTTGCCAAGCAGAGAGATGGCAAATGAGAGAAACATTACTTTGTAATATAAAATCATGTGAAAAGTTGCAATTAGAAACCATGAACAATAATGCTTTAAACAACAAAAAGCAGTAAGGGGTAAAAAGGTTGTATAAAGTTTGGTATAAGACCTTATTAAGTCAGATTTTCTTTACAGAAATGGAAAAACAAAAAAAGATGTTGAAATTTCTATAAAATTATTTTTCTCCATTGAAACTGACAGCAAAACAACCAAATGTGGGCTTCAATATTATGGTTCCAATGTATTGTATAAGAAAATAGAAATGACATTTTAAAAAAGACAAAAAGTTGTTGGATATGATCATATATCTCCTGAGAAGGTACATAGTGGTGGTGCCACTATTTTAAGCATATTAAAGGATCAGTTCTCTGATATCTGAAAGCTGTTAAAATGCCGAACAACTAGGAAAAAACACAAATGCTAATACTACTCAAACAAGGAGATCTAGAGGATATCAATAAATAGTGATCTATATGACTACATTTCCATTGCTACAAAATCTTTATAAAAATAATTTACACAGACATCAGGAATATCCTTGGAACTGAAAGGCTTCTGTAAATGATATTTTATAGAAGACCATATCTTTATAGTAATATTATGAGCTAAAAGATGCAAAGAATACAAAATTCTACTGTTTATTTCTTGATTTTTTAAAAAATCATTTGATTTAGTAAAACAAAAATGAGACCTGAAAGACCCACTTCCAACAAAGTGCCTCCTATGCATATGGCAAACTTATGTAAGATTCTCTGATAACTGCTATTACTGTTTTCCTTGATAGTCCTTTAGATTTGAATGCATAATTTTATATAAGAATATTATATATAAGATTGAGTTGTTATATTATTATGTAATATGTTATTATATATTATATCATTATATAGTGATTTCATAATTGTATTAATATCAAGACAGGATATAAAATTCCTAAACATGTTTATCACTTTAGGAAGATCATCTTTTGTGCTGTTTAAAAGGAAGTAGTATGTTGATAGCTGGAGGAGATCTAAAGATGCTCCTGTTTGTGAATAAAGTTGTCAGAACTGTATCAAATTTCAAAATATTATAGCCCAGTGAAATGGGATCTGTACTGACTTGAAAGAATTTAGCCAAACTATTATGTATTAAGTCATAAAGGAGAGAATTCTAGATTTGGATTTAGGAAGATCTAATTTTAGCCATAGGTTTTTTTAGAACTGTATGACCTTATACAATTGCTTAACCTTTCTCAATCTGTTTCCTCTTTTGTATGTATTAAGGGACTTCAGTACCTTTTAGTATATTTGTCACTCTCAAATAGGATATACATTCAAAATGCTTTGTTGGTTTTAAGCACTATAATCATCTCAGCTATCATCATCATCATCATCATCATAATTGCTAATATAATCATCTATATAGGAAAACCCAAATAGATAAAGAATTCCTATTTCCAAACTCTGAAATAAAAGTCAATGAGCATTGATATAATTCATTAGAACATATACAATGTCTCCAAAATCATAGTGTAGTTTTAAGCTTTCATAACTTCAGTAGAGTATTTACAACAAACTTACATTAGAATTCAAGCATTTTAAAGGTTAGGGTTTGTTTCAATTTTTTTATTAAAATTGAACATATGCATCTTGTGCTCTGGAACATTTTGAAACTTTGTAAAACTTTGATCATCTGCTGTTCAGTGACTAAAAAAAACTAAGTTATAATTCCAGCCTTCACATCATCCAAATAATAGGTTTTGATGCATACACAAAAGTTTTGAAGCCCTGCCCAAGAAAAAAATAGTATAATGAAGATAGATCAGATGATCAAGATGACCAAGCAAGAATGCCTCCTCTTCCAACTGGTCAAAATGAGAACATAATCAAAAAACTAACACATATGCAAGGCATCTTATCTTGTTAAAATCGAAAACTATTCAAAATTCACAAAAATAAATTAAAGAAATTTAAATAATTAAACTTTGAAATTCTGAAAGTTTACATAGTATTTATACTTCTGAAGTCTTTAAAGAATTAAAACTACACTAAGACTTTGCAGACATGCTATATCTTGGATTGACGTTATAGGAAATAAATGGATTAAGCTCAGAAAAGATGAAACTGACTTTGAGAAATTATGGGATTTTCAACATCTCTAAGAATCTCCATTCAAATAACACCAACATATCTTTTTATATTCATGATTCCCATAGTGTCACTTAACCTGTGATTGCTCTAGGCAATTTTCCAAGAGTGAAATACTGTTGCAAAAAAAAGGTATCAACCTACATTTATAAATTTTTTCTGCACTGGAACTGTCCAAATCCAAGAAAATCCAAAATTTTCTCCATTTTCCCATTTTTTAGAATCATAGATTATCACTATTCTAAAGAATGAAAATTAAGAATCAATGAAAGAAAATATGCTAGGTAATAGGCTAAATATATGAAGAGCTTTGTATATCCAGTGCCATAAACTATATTATCAAAAAATATGCATGAATAGCAAAAGGGAATGAGACATAAGATACTGTCTATGCATGTCACTGGTGAAAGAAACATCAAATAACATCTTTAATAAAAATAAATTTTAAAAAAAGAAACATCAAGAAATCTGCATCAAAATTCCTAATATATTTAGTGGAAACAGTGGAGAATGTATGGATCACTACAGATAAGCATTGCTTAAGATGAGAAAGTATGAATAGGTTTCTATCTTCATCAATTTATAGAGATTTATTGACCTACTGAAGTTCATTTTGCACCATTTCCCTCCAGATCTGTATGTGGATATGGATGATATTCTGAATTTCAACAATTTATATCCATTTCTCAGAAGCCCTCAATAAATATTTCCACTATTTATGAAACCAGAGTATTGAAGAGCAGTCAGTGTGTTTTCTGTAGAGAGATGCATGTTACCTCCATGGAAATATCTATCTTAGGAAAAGTATATATGTATATATGTATTTACATGTATATATGTATAGGTATATATTTATAGGAATATATATATATATATACCATATGTGTTTTATATATATATATATATATATATATATGTATGTATATGTTCTATATAGCATCCTTAGTTCATTTTCAGATGGCTCCTAGGAAGACTACAAAGTTAATATTAGGAAAAGAATTGTTCCCTGGAGACAGACAGCTCTATTGAGTTTCTTGAAACAAAGAAACTCTACATTATTCAGCACTTAAATTGTACTTTAGTTCTTAATTTAAACTTTTCTAAATGTGAAATGTTTTTTTCTCTGGTTCAGAAACAGTAGGAAAGAAATATTTTACTGGATACAAGTATGTATAAATGTGTCTGTGGGTTTATATGTATAGACTGACATAATTTTAGTCATTGAGAAGATTCAGCAGGGTACAAAGGAAAGTTTGTTGGATATGGAGTCAGATGACCTTGGTTTCAATCTTGTTTGTTGTATAAGCTTAGGCAAGTCACCTAACCTACTTGGGCCTCAGTTTCCTTATTAATAAAATGAGGACTTAGGGCTAGATGTCTTCATTCTAAAGTCATGATCCTACAATCAATGGAGATAAAGAGCAGAATATCCCACAAGTCCATAATATCCTTGGCACAGCATGGTCACAACTGACACAACTGGAGTCCAGGAATGTATTGGCATTAGAAAAGGCAGAGTCTTCTTCTGCTACTCCTTTTTTAAACAGATTTTGAAGGAGTGTATTAGTACATAGAAATGGAGCAATGAGGTCCTTGCTAGAAGAAAATAATTTTAGTCTCTGTCCTAATTAATGTTCATTTGATTTGAAGTGTCTAGTACTTAGTGAGGAAGAAATCAATCACTGATCAATAGGGCATTTTAGCTCTTGCTTCAATCTGCCAGCCCTTGTGTGTTAAAATGATGACTCTGGGGTCGATGGCAGGTGTTTTATCAAGGGCTGAGCTCAATCATAAATCCTCACTCCCTAGTGTACTCTATACTGTCAACTCTATCAGTGAAAATCTTGGAAAAGGTGCATTTAAAAAAAATAGCTTCCCGTAAACAATTGGGCTAATTCCTCCTGGGTCAGCCCTTGCCATGGGCTATCCTATGTTACTGAGCATAAGGGCAAGTATTACAGTCTGATGAGAGATTAGGTTTAAATTTAGGACCCCATGGCATACTAGCTTATGGGTGTGCCTTGCTTTCAGCAATAGAATGCTGTTGAAAAGTCATGTTTATTTGCGATAAATTGAATCTACAAGTATTTTTGTAGAAAAAAAAATTTAAACATTTTGGTATATTTATTTTTTAAGTATTTGTAGAACATTTGGTATTTAAAGAATCTATTGACTGATATTTTAAGTAAAATAAAGAATCATTTTATGAAGATTAACCACCTTCTAATTTTTCTTTAGGGTAATGTATATCTGAACTAGTTTCTTTAACATGGGTCACTTCTGAGCAGTTAATGTGGGAACCAACAATCTAGGCTTTCACTGAACATCACATCTCAGATTTGGAAAGGAATACAAGAGTCTAATTTGTTCAGCCTGAACTTGAACAAGATTTTTTTCTCTTTAACATCTCCAACAATTAATCTTTACTCTTATCTTTCCAGCATATGTTTGAAGATCAATAGTAAGGAGAAACCCATTGTCTTTGGAATCAGTCTTTCTCCCAGTGAATTCTTTTTTCTGAAGACCAAACTGGTATCAAACTTTGAAACTTAAATAGACATGAAAACATGTCTATAATATGCAGTATTGTGGTTTAGATCATGCACATTGTAAAACTCAAATGCTATTTCACCCACCATTTATTCATTTATTTTTGACTGGCCCAAATCATGTTATTTGCATGTCCATTGAAAGCTGTGATTATCTAATACATCAGGCTTTCGCTTGACACATTAGTCCTACACTCATAATTCAGGTAACTGATCTCTAGTTCTATATGATGAGCTTAAAACATCTAGCTTGCTCCTGACTAAGTGCATTCTTTTCCTCTTCACTGAAGAAGCCTTAGCCTATGCCATAGGAAACCTCCAGGCTGACTCATGGAAATACATTTATCTAATTAACTATGTGACCCTGAGGAAATCGCCAATGCTTTCTGTTACTTCTTTGTTAATGGGACAAATAGGGATAAACTCACCTCTTCTATCTACTTCATAGGACTGAGAGAAGGATAAAATGTGATAGAAGAGATAAAGAGATAGTCTCACATCTATGCAAAGAATTATTTATTACTGTGATTGCCCAAAGTTCACATCACACTTCTTTATATGCAGCTGGGATCTGACAATTGTCAGATGAAAGTTGCACTATAAATGCAAAGCATTGCTGCATTATTAAAAGGGACAAAGTCAGAGAAATTAGGTTACGCTGAAACGTCTTCAAACACCCTTTGATCAGAAGCCAAGGCTTCCAGGCGCCAGCTGAATGAAGCAAAGGTCAGCTGTTCAAGGGCATTCTATTAGCCCACTTACCCAGTACTGTTGAGGTAACTCTGTCCCAGGCTGCAATCCTTTGAAAGGGAGGATGGATTGAACCAAAATGCTGGCAGGCACTGGCCATTGCTGTGCCTCTCATAGCCGTAGTCACTGTGAAGGAAAGAGTACGTGGAAATCCTTTCAGAAACACAGTCAAAGATCTTATATATAAATATATATATATATATATGTATATATATATATATATACAGATAGATAGATAGATAGATGGATAGCTAGATAGATATAGATATAGATATATTGAAATATATTGATATATATTGATAAATATAATTGATAAAATTAATTATTCACTGATAACCTTCCAGCTGCTCATTCAACAGTTCATTCAACAAACAAGTAACAATCATGTGAAAAGTGGTTCTACATGCAAAAATAGCTTTTATATCAATTTATCTCTAATTCTATCTCAAAGGAAATGTGAGATGTGTAAGTTTAGTTTACCAAATGTAGGTGTCCAAATGAACTATTTCTGCTAGGCCTGTGGTAGAACATTCCGAGTTTATAATGGTCTAATCAGTCACAGTTAGACATACTGTAACTTGTCTCAACATAGTGATGTCATTTTGTACTTTTTCAACAGTGAAGGACAAGAACCAACCAACCAATCTGTCTTTCTATCTGTCAATCATTTGGTCCTTGCTTTTAAGAACTAGGAGACCACAGTTAATCCAATTTAAGACATAATAGAAATATGAACCACTTCAACAGCACTTCCACTTAAAAAAGGATCATTCAGTTTGTTTCAAAAACCTTCTATAATAGAGAGGCTCAAGTGTCTTACAATTCCACTTTGTAAAAGCTCTAATTGTAAGAACAAAAACAAAAAAAACCAAAAAAATTAAATAAATAAAAAACAAAACCATAAAAACCCACCAAACTTTCCCCCCTTTATACTGAAATAAAATGTTTCTCCATAATTTTTACCTATTAGAACTAATTTTTGATTCTCTTGGTCTCAAGAAAATAAATCTAATCCCTTTTCTACAAAATAGAAATGCTTAAAGGTAAAACTATTTCTGGATTTAATATCCCACATGCTTTTTTCTAATTCTTTTACAGCATGGCTTTGACCTATCTCTAGCATTCCTATCACTGTCTTTAAAACACTTTCTAGTTTGTCTTTCAGAGCATATGAGATGTATATACCAACATAATATTAAGTGTAGGATGGATTAAACTCCAGAAGAGAGATGCACACTGCTCTGGGAGTTCAGGTAAGGAAGGGAATGTTCCTGATGTGGGTCATAGTAGAGTAGAAAAGAAGATTTTGTGGTTTAAATGGCGACTTTTGGGCCCATCAGAGTCAGCATTGAGATATGGGTAAAATATAAACATATTTATTCTGAATTTATTTTTTATAATTTTTATTCACATTTTGTCTTTTATAATGGAATCTAAGTTCTTTATGGACGAATATTACATTTCTCTTGTTGCATGTCTTTCGCCTTTCACAATTAGAATGCTTAGTAAATGCTTATTGATTTAGAAATTTATTGATTAGATAAGAAAAGTGGGAATGAAAACTAAGGGTACTTTTTAATCATGGAGTATATTTTGATAAAAGGCAAGGAACTCTGTGGCTTATTTTTTAGAGCACTTAAAAGATGATCTTAAAGAATCATATTTGATTATTATTAATTGAATCATTATTGGATTCAATTACCCAGTGGTTTAATTGAAGAAATAAAAATCATTGTTTCTAAGCTCCAGGAGTTTATAACCCAATGCAATGACTAGTAATATATATATATATAACACTTATTTATCTAGCTTCTACCATTCTTCCGTGGGTAGCACAGATGATAATGGAATAATTAGAAGAGAATTTAGAAGTCATGTACTTCAATCCATACTTGAGGCATAATCATCTCATTTGAAAAAAAAAAGATAATCATGTCATTGTTTGGAGATATGCAGCATAAGGAAACTCATTTTCTCCCAAGGTACTTTATTCCATTTTAGGATAGTTCTAATTGTTAGAAAACATTTTCTTAAAGTGAAATCAGTGGTACACTCTCCATTCTAAACTTTAGAATTGCAGAATATTCCAGACTTGGAAGGAAGACTCAGAAGTCACCTAATTCAACCCAAAAACTGAACAAAGAATCATCCAAGAAAGTATTATTCATCCTTAACTTTAATATGTGTAATGATCCAGTGCTTAGCATAGTGACTGTCACATATTAAATCCATAATAAATGTTTATTGATTAATTATTGAGGGAAAATATAGTACCTTTGGGGGACAAACCATTCCTCTTTTAGATAGCTCTAATTGGTAAGAAATTTTCCCTTATACTCCCTTGTACTTCATCTTGCCTTCTAGTAACATGAAAAACAAATCCAATTCTTCTTGTACAAGACAAAACTAAAAATATCTGGAGATCATAATGATCACTTCTCTAGGCTAACTAATCCCAGTTCATTCAACCGATTCTCATATGCCATTGGTGTTCATGACACTCTTATTCTTGGATATCTTCATGTTGGAATAATATTAAGCTTGTAAGTCATCTTCCTATAATATGGCCACCATTAATTAAAATGTCTCTCCAGATGTATTCAATATAGTTGTACTTAAGGCCAATTTTTAAAAATAGCCGTATTGTACTATTGCTTCTTATTGATCTTTAATAGAATTCTTTATATATTATGTATTACTGTGGTCTATGGTTTACTCAGTGTTATTTGTTCTTTTGGTGTCTCCTAAAAGGAAATGTGAATGATCAGATGTCCAAATGGAAATGAGCAAAACTAGGACATAGACATTAAATTTCCAAGTAGGTGATATTAAGGACAAGGAAAATAAACTCCTACTTTAGGAAACTTGATGAGTATAACAATATAAATCATTGAACCTACAATGAACTAAAAATTCAAATAGGCTGAAGGACTTTAATATATCAAAGACAATGACAATAATTCATTGTGTTAACACAGCAAGAAAGGTAACAAGGCTGAATGAGATAGGAATGGAACATTTCCAGTCCTGGGCTATTCATTCATTAATTCACTTATTCAACAATCATTTCTTAAGCACTTTATTTTTGCCAGGCTTTATGTTAGGTATGCCAAAAAAAATCAATAGTTCTAACCCTCAGGAAATTTACAGTTTATTGTATAGTGGAGGTAGGTGGGAATTTATACAGGTAGAACAGTTATAGATAGAGATAGACATATTATTTACATATATATTTTTATTAATTTCAGTGTTTACCAGTAATCTGAGGATCTGATGGTTTTTGTGCAGATTCAAAGTATGCTTTGGATTCTAAGAGACCAAATGGAGGAAAAGTAGTTCATCCTATTCATGGGAGGGAAGGTCAGATTATGCAAAGGCATATATTTGGGAAATGGAATGCTTAAAAGAGGTAAGAGCAAATATGCCATGGTCAAAGGACATGATAAGACAGTTTTCAAATGAAGAAATTAAAGCTGTATACATTCATATGAAAAAATGCTCCAAATCATTATTGGAGAAATTCAAATTAAAACATCTCTGAGGTTTCACCTCATATCTATCAGATTGACTAAGATGACTAGAAGGGAAAATGATCAATGTTGGAGAGGTTATAGGAGGCCTGAGACATTAATGCATTGCTGGAAGAGTTGAAAACTGATCCACCCATTCTGGAGAGGAATATGGAACCATTTCCAAAAAGCAATACAACCTCTGACCCAGCAATTCCAATTTAGGCCTATATCCAGAAGAAATCATAAAAAAATTGGAAAAGTCCCCCCATGTTCCTAAATATTCATAGCAGGTTTTTTGGTAGTGGCAAAGAATTGGAAATTGAGGGAATGTCCATCAATTGGGGAATGGTTAAACAAGTTATGGTGTATGAATAATATGGAATACTATTGTTCTATAAGAAACCATAAACGATCAGACTCTAGAGAAGCATGGAATGAGTTACAGGATCTGATGTTGAGTGAAGGGAGTAGAACCAAGAAAACAATGTACATATCAACAACAACACTGTGAGATGATCAGCTTTGATGGAAGAAGCTCTTCTCAGAAGTTCAGAGAGCTAGGACAACCCTATTAGAGTGGCTATGGACAATGTTATCCCCATCCCGAGGAAGAAAAACAAAACAAAACAAAACACAATCCTTCAAAATCTGATGAACACTACATTCACTTTAATTTCTTTCTCTTCATCGTAATTCCTCATAGTGAAAATGATTAATCTGTAAACATGCTTAACACAAATGTGTTTGTATAATGTTAACCTGACTATTAACCTCTGAGGGGAAGGGGGTGGGAAGGGAAAGTGGAAGGAAATTTTGTAACTTAAAAAATATATGTAGGCATATAGATGAATATTGAAAAACTAACATAACATGCATTTGAAAAAAATAAAATATCAATAAAAAGAACAAATATGCTGGTTTAGAATATAGAGCATGAAGGGCAATCATGTGGAATGATCTTTGAAAAGCAGGATGTAGCCAAACTTTGAAGGGTTATTAATGCCAAACAGTGAAGGCTGAATTTTTTCCCCTAGAAGCCATAGTCAGCTAAGAAACATTTATTAACCATCTACTAAGTGCCAGACCATGGGAATTAAAAAAGAGTTAAAAGACAGTCTCTGTCTTCAATGATCTAACAAGTCAAATGGGGGGAGACAACAAGCAAACACACTTGTACAAATAAGTCACTGGCAGACTACCAGAATATTACTGCAATAATGTGGGAATAAAGTGATGAAAGCCTGAACTAGAGTGGTGGCAGTCTCAGAAAAGAGAAGGGGATATTTTTTGAGAGATGTTATAATAGTGAAATAAATAGGCCTTGGCCACACATTGGATATGAGCTGGAGAGACAGTAAAGAGTTGAGGATAACATCTTGAATGCGAACTCAGGGGACTGGAGGGTGGAATTGCCCTTGACAGTAATAGAAAAATGTGTTTGTGTGTGTGTGTGTGTGTGTGTGTGTGTGTGTGTGTGTGTGTGTGTGTGTGTTGCTGGGGGGGAGGAATTAGGACATAGTATTTCCAGATATGTTGAGTTTAAGCTGTCTGCTGGACATCCAATTTGAGGTGTCTGAAAGAATTGGAGATATGAGATTAGAAGTTAGAAGAGAGGTTAAGAGCAAGATCAGTAATTTTGTCATTAATTATCATAAATGATTAGATTAGTAAATGAAGTAGTATAGCTGGAGAAGAGAAGGCAGCCAAGGTCAGAATCCTGTGGGACAACTATGACTAGAGGGTGGGATCTACCTGAGGATCTGGCAAAAGAAACAGGAAAAGAGTGATTTAATGGATAAGAGGAGAACCAGAAAAAATTAGTGTCCTGAAATCCCACAGAGAAGAGAGGACCAGAAAGAACCAGGTGATCAACAGTGTCAGTAAAGAGATATAAGAAAATGAGAACTGAAAAAAGATCAATGGATTTGGAAATTGAGAAATCACTAGTAACTGGAGAGAGTTCCATAGGAAGCCACTGTAGGTCTGAGGAGAGTGATAGGGTTAGACGTATGCTCTAGAAACATAATTGTGGCAGATGTAAGGAGAACACATTTGAGAAATGAAACATGGAAAAATATGTGGTTTTCTGTACTGGACGCAAAAACTCTGTATAATTATCAAGGAAAAATTGCGTGTAGTCAGTGTTTTTCTTAAAACAAGTCATCACAATTTTGTTGAAGGAATGCAGAATAGACAATGTTATCCCAATCCAGAGGAAGCAAAACAAAGCAAAACAAAACAAAACAAAAATCTTTCAGAATCTGATGAACACTTACTTCATAAAAATCATCTATGTATCTTCCTTAATCTTAATTCCTTATACTGAAAATGAATAATCAAAATATGTATGTACAATGCCAACCTGACTGTTTGCCACTGAGGAGGGGGTGGGAAGGTATGGTAGAAGGAAATTTTGTAACTGAAAAATATACAAGTGCATATGAATGAAAAAAATAAAAAATAAATTAAAAGAAAGAATGTGGAAATATTAGGAAGGAGAGAAGAATAAAAGGGGGACTATATTTCAGTTAAGTAGGCTTCAATGAATTTCATTTTCTTCACTTCCATATGTAAGTGTGTGTATATTTAGTTTCTGATGCTCTATTGTTATGCCTCTAATACTGGGAAAATAAATTGGAAGATATTTATCATACTCGTCCCAACTAACTATGCGATTTCCATCCCTGCTTTGAAAAAATTCTAGAGGTCTCACAACAAAATTTAATGGATATAGGCTTTCTGGAAAAATTTCCTCGTTTTCTTGATGTTCAGAGAAGCTAAGTAATTTGCTTATCACTGTAAGGTAGTAAATAAAAGAGCTGGGATCACCCAGAAGGCAACTGAATCTCTGCCATGGAAAGTGTGGTTCAGTCCAATAACCTCAGTGTGGGGTTGGCAACAGAAACATTATTATTAACACCTTCTGGTTGCTCTTCCAAGACATCTGGATCAATATAGTTAAGTTGATTCAGTACTATCCATATTCATATCATTTGCTTCAAAGTCCTAGCCAAAAACTGGAAGGACTTCAAGAGGGTCCAGAGTCCTTCCCTGAGGAAAAATCCTAAATCAGAAACCAATCTCTACCCATCCAAGTTTCCTGATATTAGCCCTCCATTGATGGAGATGATTATACTTTTCTCTTTGAGAATCCTCTGCAAGGAGCTTCCAGAATCCATTTTGTCTCTAAAAACCTGAGAAGAGATGACCAGAAATCAAATATGCTTCTTGGCTATGGAAGGATGACCCCAGGGCACAAATGATGATAACAAATTGCTGCCTGCAATTTGGCCTTGCAGCAGAGGCACAATCATTATGCATTAACATAATTTGGCTCATTGATGTGGCAGAGAATCTGGTCAACTGGAATACTATGAAGAATGGTACATGGGGGTTGGGAGAGAGGGAGCTACAAATTCAACTAAGAAGAAAATGCCAGGTCCTCACATTTGGAATTCTGCAGGAACTAGCTGAATCAAGTACCAGATTCCAAACAGCATGGGCAAGAAGACTTAAAAATAGACTCACTGGTTCCAAGAACTCTAGAATTGGTGTGACCACCTTTCAAAGGTTTATTTTACAAATGTTAGCAAATGGGAGGAAAGGTCATGCCAAGTAAAATCAAGGAGAGATGATCTTTCATTTAGAGATGGTAGAACACAAAACCACAAAAATTCAGAAGACTGGAAGGTGCCCAAGGAAGACATTCAGTCCAGTCTTCCAAAATGTGCTTTTCAATCATCCAGTTAGAAAAACCCTCTCAGTCAAGAAAATTACTATACATTTTCTTTACCTATTTATACATTTATTCTTATGTCACTAAACAAGAACACAAAAGGAAGAGTGACTGAAGATGAATTCAGAAGTTGATATACAAATCATCATTCTAAAGAGAGACTAATGGAGTGAGGGAGAAAAGAAAAGGATAGAAAGATGGGAGGGAGGACAAGAAAAAAAAGGAGAAAGCAACATGAAGAGAAAAAGTTGAAGATGACTATTATAAATTTTTAGAGCCTGCTGAAAACTTTGACTTTGTCTCTGAAAGGAAAAAAAAATCCCCTCAGAAGTTGAAAAGGATAAAAGGTAACCAGAATTAAATGATCATCAGTTTAATCATGCAGAGTAAAAATGTTCTTAATGAAGAATCAGAAGTTTTTCTGGTTTGGTTGGGGATGGCGCTAATGGATAAATTAAACTTTTTATTCCCTTGAATCCTTCTTGCATGAGCATAAGATGGGTAGGTTTACACATAAATATGAAGAAATGTTGGGTATTAACCTTGATGGACATGCTTATTTCATCAGTGCAACAATCAGGGACAATTTGGGAGTCTGTGATGGAGAATACCATCTGTATCCAGAGAAAGAACCATGGAGTTTGAACAAAGTTCAACGACTAGTCCCTTTAATTTAGAAAAAAATCTGATATCTTATTGTCTGATCTTGTTATCTCTTATACACTATGTTTCTTCTTTAAGGATATGATTTCTCTCTTATCAACACTCAATTTGGATAAATGTACAACATGGAAACAATGTAAAGACTGACAAATTGCTTTCTATGGGGGGTGGGGGAGGGAAGTAAGATTGAGGGAAAATTGTAAAACTCAAAATAAATAAAATCTTTAATGTCAAAAAAAAAGAAATGTTAGGTATAAACATGAGTAGACTAATTTAAAGAAGTGATCTAAGCCATTGTTCCTATGGATGCATGAACCTTTCCCTCATGATATTTACATGAATATACTTGACTGGAAAAAACAAACAAAAATATAAGCTGGTCATGTCAAAAACCTCAGATGACCCAATGGAAACCTTCCTATGTGTTATACTCTTTGAGAATTTCCTGAGATTCAAAAAGGGGAAAAATGAGTTCACTGTGATCTCATATTTTTAGGAAGAACTTTGACTAACCATGCTGGACTCTGTGAACTCTTCCCCCATTCTGAAGCTGCTTTCTCCCTCTGTTCCTTCTCAAATTGGTGAGTTTTCCCCTTATTTAAAGAAAGGACCCAGATTACTCATGATTTATTCTCCAGACATCACCACTATGCCTTTAAGCCCACATGGTGGAATTATAGGCTCTAAGAAAGTACAATCAAGTGTAGAGAAGCATACTTTGTTGTTCCTGCAGGGGTAGAAAAAGTTTCTCCATCAATTTGATGGATTTTTAGGGATGCTAACCATTTTCTGGTTAATGGATCAACAGCATTAATCATGCACTTTAAAAAGCCTACCCGATACCTCAAACATGATAAAAATCATCTCCATAATTTCATAGAGAATCATCTCTGCATTTCAAAGGAGAATTACCCTTAGCAGGTAAAAGATGAGTTGCAGAGAAAAGAATGTTTACAGAGAAAAGTCAAGTTATTTTTTTAAGTAGTGGTTGAGCATCCAGGAGTCTGATGATACATCTAGAAGAGAAAGTACTTCAGGGTTATGCAGCACTAGAGATGTGAAAGGTTTTCACCACATGTTCCCCTAGTGTGTGCCTTTCCATCACTGTATGCTTGGTATGTTCTGTCTACTTTTCTCACTGAAATTTCATTTATATTTAGGAGAATAGGTAAAAAGTTTATGGGAATTATTTTGTTTCTATTGGTCATGCTATTGGTTACTATTCCAGGAAATTTCTTTGCTTTGGGCTAATTACATCAAGTGACTGTTTAGTAAATTTAAACTCATTGTTAGGAAGAGCACAGTTCTTGAGGAAGGGGACCCTTAGAATATTATTATTCTTCTGGTCATGGACCCCAATCCCAACCTGGGAGTGTTAATAGAGGATGTAACTCAGAGGAGGTACTACACACACACACACACACACACACACACACACACACACACACAAATTATATACAAAAGTCATAAACATGTACACATACATTATAAAAATACTACACACATATGTACCCACAATGAACATATACACATAAATTATATATCCTCATATTCATTAATTCAACAAGTATCTGAATATCTTCCATCTCTTAAGCACTTAGTTCATCCATGTGAAAGCTCTAAAAATAAGGCAAGGACCTTAAAGAACTTACTTTCTGGTACTAGAGAAAAGACATAGACCCAAAAGTATATCAAAGATATCAATATGTGAAAGTTTAAAATGCTAACAGAGTAAAATGAGAAAAACACACTTTCAGTCAAGGAGACCAATTAAGCTATGACTTAAAGGATGAGAAAGAATTAGACAGGTATATTTGGAAGGATTAGTATGAAAAAAGGTATGGAGGCAGGAAAATATTGTAGGTGGTGATATGAAGAAACTGAGCAGTCCATTTTCCTTGAAATGGACAGATAACACATAGAGAAGCACTGGAAGTCAAAGCTAGAAAATTCTTCAGAGCATTAAAAGAGGATGGAGACTTAGAAGACATTTAATTGGGTAATTAAGAGGTAAATGAATGATTGCATGATATCATGTAGAATTGGAAGTAATCTTGGAGAGGACCTATCTTGTAATTTTTACAGATTAGAAAAATAAGGCAAGGAAAGAGAGAATGATTTATCCCAAATCATGAAGATAAATGGCAGAACTAGATCTAAGTTATCTAATCCCAAACCACATGTTAAGTATGGTCTACCACTGTTGCTAAATAGTTGTGCTTTGAATATATTGAGTTTGAGATGTCTCCAAGGAAGCTAGTCTATATTGACCAATAGGCATTTAATGATATGAGACTGGAACTCAAGAGAAAATAGGGGAATAAAAGAGTATAAAACTCTGAATCATTTGAAAAGAAATGATAAATGAACTCATGGGAGCTGATGCACAGAGACAAAGGTAGAAAGAATTACAGCCACAAACACAGAGACAAAGACAGACAGATACAAAAAGAGAAAGAGACAAAGACAGAGAGAGAGAGAGAGACAGTGAAAGAGAGAGAATGTTAAAGAATATAATGGATGGTAAAACAGTAAAAAAGCAGTCATAAATGTAGGAGGACAACCAGGAGGGAGAAGAATTACAAAAGTCTATAGAGGAGAGAGTATCCAAGGGACAAGAGAGTAATGGCCAACAATATCAGGTATTAAAGAGGAAAAAGAAAGATGAAGACAAGATCATCATATCTGTCAATTAAGAGATCATTAGGAGAATAGTGTCTATTGAATTATGAGGAGAGTAGTCAGGCTTCAAGGGGATGAGAAATGAGAGGAAAGGAAGCAGAGATGTTATGTTTTATCAGCATTATCTAGGTGTCTGTCTAAGAAAGAGAGGTGATGGGAAGGGAGGGTGGAAGGATATTTTGTAACTTAAATATACATGTGCATATGGCTGAAAAAATAATAAATAAATAAATAAATAAATAAATATATAAATAAATGAAAATGCTAAAAAAAGAGAGAGGAGAGGGCAGCTAGGTTGAGTAGTAGATAGAACACTGGTCTGGGAATCAGGAGGATCTGAGTTCAAATACAGCCTCTGACACTTAAAAATTATCCATCTCTGTGACCTTGGGCAAGTCACTTAACTCCATTGCCTTACAGAGAGAGAGAGAGAGAGAGAGAGAAGAGTGATATGACCTTTTAGGTGATGAAATTACCAGCTTCTCCTTCAAGAGCAATAAAACCAGGAAAATTCTTTCTTAAGGAGAAAGGGATAAAGAGAACCTAGCTCCTTTGAATATGAACATTAAACCCCTTCTCTCTTCTTTCCTGTTAGTGATTCCAAGAGTGAAATTAATCCTTATATCAAGTGTCCTTATACACAGGGCACTGCCTTATTCTATACTACAAGATTTATCTCAACAAGCTTTATTCTGAGGAATCAAGTTCATTCCTTGGGCCCTCAAGCATTTTGATAATGCTAGTGAAGGAGCAGCTAGGTACCTCAATGGATAGAGTGCTGGCTCTGGAGTCAGGAGGACCTGAGCTCAAATTTAACCTCAGACACTTAAAATTATCTACTTTTGTGACCTTAGGCAAGTCACTTAACCCTATTACATTGCAAAAAAATAAAAAATAATGTTAGTGAAACTAACAGAAATACAAATATGTCATATTGACAATATTACTTTGTGTCTATACTTCACTCATGCAAAAGGTAAAATGAACACTCAAAGAAGCTGAAAAGGAGAGGAAAAACTCACCAATCAAAATCAGCCTCTGTACAGACACATGGCTCAGAAGCCATGGCTCCTGCATATTTTCCCTGCATGCATTTCTTCTCTGATTTACGCTTTTTGTATATCCTCTTGGCTCCCATAATGCAGGCTTCTCCCTAAAAAGGCAAACAGAGATCCTAAATAAGCATGCTACTCACTTCTGATAACAGTACAGTTGAGCTCAGTAAAAAGATTTACAGACTTTGCAGTACTAATTTTTAATTAAGAATTTTTAATTGGAATAGATAGGTTCTAATTATTACAAGTAATAATAATAACTCTGAAGTGAATCCACATTGTATATTTCCAGTGGCTGGAGCCAATTATCATATTGTATATAAGCAGAACTTTGAACAATGGAATTTAAATACATGCAGTCACTTCAGGGGATTCATTATTTATACTGATAATGATCTTCCTATATTTCCAAAAGGAATCCAATATCTAAGGAAATTTCCAATAATCTGACATCATAGAACAAGAAAAATATTCCAAAGTATCCCTTAAAAGTAATAAGAGCAAAAATATTAACTATATCATGATGTAAAAACTAAATGAACTGGGATTATACAGATATGTTATACAGATACATCATCCCAATCACAGTAAAAATAGTCACATAAAAAGTTAAAACAACTCAATGACAATAAAGAGAGATATACCACCAAATTGAATCTAACATGATTTCATCTTTTAGCCTCTGAATACAACTGTGAGTCAATTATCACTGAAACTCAATATAGCCATGCTATCAGACCCTGCTTCTTAGTGTCTGGAAAGTAAACACAAAGTTTGACTTTCTCTCTGCCTTCACTGGGTTAAGTCACTTTATCAGAATCTATAATACATTTATATATTACATCATTTATATTGTACCTTGTATGTATTACATATTGATTCCTAAAGACAATAATGATTTTATAATAAGATTCTTTTTAGTCTGCTATGGAACCCATAGAATCTTGTTCTTCCTATAGAGATCAGAGGAGTAAGGAATCATGTATAAGATAATTAAAGCTTGGACAAGGGCCAGTTCCTGATTAATAAATCTGTACTACTTGCCCCTAAATGATCTTGGAGGGAACAGAAAGATATTGCATAATACAAGGATAATAAAAAAATACTTCTTTGACTGCATTTATCTAGCTTAATTTTATTGTTTATGACTGTTTTTGCATTGTTGAATAAAACTGAAGCTCCCTTCTCCAGTCTCCCTCCCAAGTCAGATGTCATGCCCAGATGAATTATGCTCAGTTTTTGGTGCTGAGTTGGTATTTCATTTTGAATTGTAAGTCTAAGCCAAGCATATTTGAATTTTATCTCATTATATCTCAGCATAATAAAAACATAAATGACTTCACAACAAGCTATAAAGGCTTAGTTTGTTCACTCCTGTGGAACATGAAACACATATGGAATCACCAGACAGGAAATATGGCCTAGATAACCCCAACTGCGCCCCACCATGAGCTGTCAAGAAAAATATACAACTCTGATAACATCTTCCCTCAATTTTAGGAAAAACTTCAACTTGAACCCTCTTTCTACTTACCTGGCTGTGAAGTTGCCATGGTCTGTAATCTTCCTCAGCACACCGCCTATCAAATATAGACTTGTAGTCCACTTTGACCAGCTGCCATTCAGAACGATGACTGAAGTGTCCAAACACTCTACAGAGCACAGTAATGGGGAGTGTAGGGGTGTTAGAAAACCATTAAGTATAGTTTCCCAATGGGTCATTAACTTCAACTTGAACATCCTTGTTTCTTCTATAATGTAATCTCTGTACTAACCTCTCTTGGGTCAACCCTTTGTTCTGCCTGTCACTATCTAAAACTAGCTCCTTTCCCCCCAGAGCCATAATACACTTCCATACTTGGAGGGCCTCAGAGAAAAAGCTACAATTTAGGTTGAGCATTGCTAATTATATGTCAGCAAAAAAAGTGAATAATTTGATTTTTCAGTTGGAATGTTCTGTAGATTTTATAAAAACAAAAAAAATGGAAAAAAATTTAAAACAAAGAAAAAACTCTATCTAAACTTACCCATGGTCAAAACAAAGTTATTTGTATAATAAGTAATTCTGATTTGGGTTAAAAAAATGAAAATGTGCATTTCAAATTCAAACTAATAGAACTTCACTATTAAAACTTTTTGACATATAAAGGCCAACATATTTGTAATTATTTAATGTTTATTTTGCCAGTTTTCTGTTAATATGTACAATTTGTATTTTTATATTTTGAAAGGTTGAATATGGGCTTTTAAAGTTCAGATTCACCCAAACCATTAATGATATATTTCTCAAAACAGTAATTATGGGTTATTGGGTAAAGAAAAACCAGAGCAATGCTTCAAATGTGCCTCCTTGTTTGTATTAGGTATATGTGTGGTTTGTGACCAGGATCACAAAAAGATAAGGAAAATATTGCACCATTTTAATAAAAGAACTTATTTTCTCATACTCAAAATGGGGCAAATTCACATATGTGACTACAGGCTTCTTATGATTCAAACCTGCAAACTACTAAAATGGTTTGAATTAAAAAACATAAGTATCTATATTGAAAGAATTGAAAAGATTTTTGATGATATGCTTCTTCAGTTTGTGGTATGAGATATGATGGAGCTGAATGTGGGATTTCCTAAATGTAAGGACTCATACTATATAATAATAGTTAGCATTTATATAGCTCTTTAAGGTTTACAAAATGCTTTAAAATATTATTTCGTTTTATCCTTTCATTCTTAAGTAGGTATTATTATTATCCTATTCTACACAAGTAAATTGAGGTAGACTGAGGTTAAGTGACTCAGGCCTTCTGTCCACTGTAAATTACCTGTAAATCAAATTTTTAGTTGCCTGGAACCTAGAGAAGTTAAGAGATTTATCGGAACCTAGAGAAGTTAAGAGATTTATCTGTGATAACACTTCTCACTTATATATCAAGAGGCAAAGCTTGTTCCTAGGACTTTCTGGCTCAAGATTGGTCCTCTCTCATTCTTAATATTAAACTTTTAAATTATGGGAATGGGAAATGATTATGTTCTATCTGGACACATTTGTTTTCTTCACTACATAGTGTATAATAAATTCCACTGACTGCAAAAAATACCAAATTTCTTTTCAGTGATGGAGGAGTCTTAGCAAGCATTATTAAAAGCTTTACCCCTAACTACTTAGCAAAAACTATCTTAGCAACGATCTTGGGTGAGATTGAAAAATATAGTAACTCCTCATGGAATCATTCTTACGTCATGATCAAGGTCTCCTCCCCAGGTTCACCCAGGACTCCATCCACAAAAAGAGGGATGGAAGTGAAACTGTATTTGCTCCATGATCTTCCTTCATCAAAACTTAACCTAGTGGCAAAAAAATACAGAAATTGATAATTAAGCTATTTAAAGACTTCACCCTCCCCCTCTCCCTTTAAAAAAAAGAGGAATAAATTAGGTAATTTTGGAAGTCAAAGGAACATGGACGAATTGATATTTTGAGATTACAAATTGTGCTTAACTTCATCTATAGATACAGATATAATAGGGCTGTCTATGAAGACCCACACATGTTAGACAGTCTTTATCAGAAAAATTATTCTGAAAATGAATGACAAATTAAAGAAGAAATAATCTGGAAGATATAGTCTCATCAAATTTTAGACTTTAGCGAGATGTTCTCCACAATCCGATTACAACTCAAAGGCATGGTAGGTAATTGTGAAAATTTAGAGCAAAGTTTTCCAAAGAGGAAGTGATATGTAGCTACTTATAATGATGACTTTTGAGCAAAAGCAAATCTCTTAAATATTATGACTACATTTATTCTTCCATTTCATACTTATTGAGTGCATATGATATACAAGGTTCGGATTTCCAAATGATCTTCCCCAATCCATCCCTAAGTCAGATGGATACTCTCCTTCTTTTGAATCATCACAATATGTTGTATTTTTCATTCTATTATTATTTTGTATTTTATATCCCATACCATATGTGTTTATGCCTTGAAACCTCTGCTAAACTCTGGGAGGGTAACTCTTTAGTCTTAATTACCTTTGAATCTGCATCAATACATAAAATTATGTCTTTTACATGTAGGTGCTTAATACATATTCTTGAATGACTGCCCTACCCTTACCAGCTTCATGTTAATGGTATTGAAGGTCTTATCTTATCTGTTGAGTTTTGTATTTGTTATATGACTATATCCAAAGGCTAGAATCTCAGGGATATCCTGGGAGAAGGGAGAGAGAATAATGGCTTGTTAACATCCTTTACCCATAACCTATGGTTCACCAACCACCAGACTATATTTCCTGTAGTCTTCCTTCCTCTTGTTGTATGTGCCTGAGACATATAAGCCTTTGCTTAGCAGAGTGGGTCTCCTATTTCTGTATTCTGTTCCCCAACTGAAATCATGATGCTCCATTTGCCGCATTTAAATAATTCATTGCCACAGCAACTCATAGTAGTATTGCAAACAGGATTATGGCTTGAACAGAGGCAGAGCAGCTGAGATTCTCTTTTGTGAAAGCAGGTAGAAAACTATGGGGAAACCCGGGGGTTTTAAACCTGTTATACATATGCACAATTCAAAGGCATTGCATTAGTCCTTGGGTATAATCCAGAGCCTAGGGGGTTCAGAAACACTGACCAGGCAAGAGGGATAGAGACATTGAGAATTTAGGATTGGGTATTACATGTACAGAAGAGATAATACAACTTGTATAGACAAGTGACTAAGAATTGTTGCAATTCTAGCAAGTTCCATTTGGGAAAACTGACTCTTAGAAGTTAAATAAAAGGAGTTAAAACTGTTCAAAAATATCTTGGATATGATTTTTCTCTCAACACATTCAATTTTGATTAATGTATAGCATGGAAACAATGTGAAGATTATCAGTCTGCCTTTTGGGGGAAAGGGGAGGGAGGAGGGAAATATAAAGCTCAAAACCTTATGGAAAAAATGATAGGTAGAAATTACTATTGTATATAATTGGAAAACAAAAAAAATATTTATTAAAAATATCTTGGGATCTTCACTGATATATTCTTTCATCCATAATTCTGTGGGGGTTGGGAAAGTAATTGTCATATATGAAAACCATAATTCATTTTTTTCTTTTACCCCAAGGGAAGACTTTTTTCCCTTTTCTTTCTTTCTTTTTTTTTTTTTTGGTAAAACTGCATTCAACAGACTCACTTTAACAGAGAGAGGGTGCAAATTATGATCTGATGGATTCTGGCATTTTACTACAAACACTTGCACAATCTATCTGCTGATAGCAAGACTCTAAGATGGGTTTTTGCATCTCAGAAGGATCAGTACTGTGTCACAGCAGGCAGCACCATTACCAGAGATGTCGGATCGGCAGAGATGTGTGTTTCATAGCAACTAAGACCCCACCTTGATCCAGGTATAGAACACTATGCTCTTCTTCAAAGATCTAGAAAAAAAGAATACAGAAAAACTGATAAAATATTCATTTTTTATCCAGCTATCAAAGATTAAATGTAGAAAAATATTTCTATCAAAGAATCAACAAGATTCTATAGAGATAATTCTCAATTAACTCACCACTTCCTAAATCTCAAGAAGTACATAAAGTAAGAGAATGAACTTTTTTTTTCAGTTGGAAAGGATTAGAAGGATTATGTGTTATCTAAGTTCTCCAATTTCCAGGATACCAATTGGATCACAGTATAGGGAGAAGAAATTAAACTAGGAGTTAGACAAAAAAATTAAAATCCTGTCTCTGCCACTTACGACCTCTGTGATCTTGGAAAATAAATAAAAAAGAAGAACCTTTATTCAGTTCTTGCTATGTTCTAGGTATTGTGTTAATAACACAATTATTAACACAATATAGCTAACAGGGTTCAAAATATGAGCAAATAAGAGAATCCCTGTTCTCATGGAGTTTACATTCTAAAGGGGGAAGACAACACATATCAGAAAATTAAAGTTGGAAAGTAGAAAAGGATTGGATGATGGTACATGCATAGAGTTTAGAGGGAAGCTGGCTGGAAAAGGGAGTAATAACTTGATTCTGGGCAAGGTAAAGTAAAAGTCACCAAGATCACTTCATATCTCTGGACCACCATTCCTCATCTATAAAATGAAGAGATTAGCTTCTCTGGTCTCTAAGATCCCTTCCATCTCTAAACCTACAATTCTGAGAAGTTTAATTATCACATAGTTACATGACTTGCTTATGGCCACACAACTTAGTGGTGAAGCTAGAATTAGAACTATAGTCTCCTGATCTGGAATCTAGTGCTTTCCCCTTCATCCCCATTTTTGCTATGGAAAAGAGTTATTAAGAGAAAGAATCCTTGAGAAGTATGCTATTTTTCTGTGAAATCACAGGTTGTTCAATGTGAAATGGGAGAGCTGGGTCCATTACTCCATTCCTAACATGAGGAATAACTACTTCTATGCCTTAAATGATATTTAAGGAATGAGGAACACCTAGCAATCCTCACTTCAGTTGATGGCCATTCTAGTCTCACAAAAATATTGCTCATTTATCCCCAAATCAAGGACACTCCTCAGACAGGAGTGCATGTAGATTCAGTAGATCTTCCTGGTGAGGCCTGGTAAACAATCTGGATTTTACTTGGATAGCATTTTTCTTTGAGAGAAAGCAACTCAGGGAGAGGGTGGGGTAAGGAACCACCATGTTCTCAATCTCTTCTCAAATTTCACTTCCAGAGACCACTTCATTAATCTCACTCTCATTTTCCTAAACACATCTATATATCAGTCTCTAAATTAAACCATTTTCTTAGTTTTTTTAAGTGCTTTCCTTTCCTCTGAGTCCCAAATTGTAGAGTTTGTACCTATAAATGGTCTGGATCCAAGAACTGGCAGAAGTCTAAAACAGGTCACCCTCAGCAGGAAATGCAATGCAGAGTATTCTCACTGTTGAGTGCACTCACCTGCATGTTAGATTTCAATTTATGATGCTAGTTATTGTATGATAATTAAACGTCAGTGGGTTATTAAAACATATTTATTGAAGTGTAACAACCACACATTAGACACATATCTTGTTATGATTGCTAAACCTCATTAAGTGCCTGTTTTATAAGCAATGGATACCTAATTTACATGCAGAAGACAAGACAGGAGGCATTTGAGCTAAACACATTGGTTTAAAGCGATTCCATTTCTACTTTCCCTGACATATGCACTCTGATGGTTATTACTCTGTCTTGTGCACATGAGATTTAAACATCTCAGAACACCACCTGTGTAATGGCTATTTCTTTATGCTGCAATTCTTACAATGTTCTGTCTTCAAGGCAAAAGGAATTTATGGAGGCAACTCAGAATGAGGCTTATAATCAGACCCTTCAGGCTTCAGGTTCCATGAACAACAAAGCCATTGGGTTTCTGACTTTGTTTTATGAGAAATTTTCATTCTGATTTAATTTGGTTTCATTGTCACTTACAGATTTTCCTCTTAATAAGAGCAAACCTAAGTTAACAAATGAATACTAAATAAAACTGACTGGGATTATTAAAGTTATTATTGGTTTTTTAAGCCTCTACTCAAATCCCATGCTTCATTTCAGATTGGAAGCAAGTCTAGACTCTCAAAGATTATTATTCTAAAAGTAGACCAAACTGGAAAGTTTCAGATACAGGCTGGATAATGAACTGCATGTATGCCTGTTGTTCATGGATGAAGTTCAGACATATACATCATTATGAATCCATCAACAAGCATTTATTTTACCTACTATATGACAGGCACTATGCTATGCTTAGGGAATACAAATACAAAACTAAGACATTCCCTGGTCTCAAGAACTTCAAATATCATCCTTGAATATCACTTGACAGATTTTTATGTATTTATTTTAATTTTGGGTGAAAATTTTTTAAATGATTTTTTTAACTGGTTCTCCTAGATCTTACTCAGGCTAGAAGGGCAATAGCTATTCATGGTCCTGATCTCAAGAGGTACAGAATCTATAAACTGACCTGGGCCAGTTCAGTCATCTTTAGGTAGTCTTTTTACCCTCTACTCCTAGTGGTTTTCCATATTGATACCATATTTATTTAAGATACCTGATTAACTTTATCCTTACTGTAGCTCTGAATTTACAAATGCAAATGATCTATGTGCAACAGCAGGCACAACAGTAGGCCTGTACCACCATGCCTGGTTGGTGAAAGTTATTGTTTTTTTAGTTTTTGCAAGGCAAAGGGGGTTAAGTGGCTTGCCCAAGGCCACACAGCTAGGTAATTATTAAGTGTCTGAGACCGGATTTGAACCCAGGTACTCCTGACTCCAGGGCTGGTGTTCTATCCACTGTGCCACCTAGCCACCCTGTGAAAGTTATTTATGAAAAAAAATCACATACTAAGAGGTTGAGTGGTGAATACAATCAAAATAGGTGTAACTCATACTTCCAATGATGAATTCACATCATCTTTAAAGCCCTGATGTAATATTTTGAGATCCTAGGTCCTCTTTCACAAAAGAAATGCAAAAATGAAAACATTCAACAGGCCTATGTGGGTGCTGCAGAATAATTTTTGTAAAAGTGGGATTGTTAGTGGAAGATACATGGCTCTTTGAATCACAAGACCATGACATGAGTCATTTACCTGCCTCCAGGTGTTCCCAGCATCTGAAGACACAAACATACTGATATCATTATCAGATAGTTCAGATCCAATGTTACCTGAAAAGAGAATGCTACCTTTAGAGAATGGGACTTTTTCTAAAAGTGTTGTATGAACTTCATTTATTAGCATATTAGAACCTCTCACACTATTTCAAAGTGAAAATTCAGCCTTATATGTTCAGTTGTAATGAAGCAATCCGATTTTCCCCCTTTCTTGTTTGCTAATCAAAAGCTAAACAGATACATTCTTTCTGGAACAGTCTTTTTCACAAAATTAGAGGAAAAACCCTCTTACCAGAAGCCACTATGATGCTGGGAGCTGTGTCACGGCTGGCAATGTTTCCAGAGGTGTATGGGTTGTCAGAGACCTTTAAGTGAAGATGCAAGGAACAATATGGCTGTAGAGAAAAGAACAAAGGTCCCACAGATGCAAGAGGATTTAAAGAGTCCACTGGAAGTCTGGATTTATAGCAGTGGTCAGGTCCTGTATTAAGTTCCAACTTAAAGACAATATTCTTATCAATGTCATTAGGCTGATAATTCAGCTTTTCTGATGGGCATAAAAATGACTCTGAAAAGGATAAAATTTAATTCAAACAAGTTTTTAAAAATTCAGTCAATATATTTCAGGAATAGTATTATAGCTAGAATTATTCAAGATAGAATCTATCCTAACAAGCAGTTGGCAGTTGCAGTAGCAATTTCAATGAAATTTTAAGCAACTTCTATCAATGTCTCTCTAAGAGGTTTAATCATGTCCCTTGATTAAAATATCAGCAGTTTTCAAAAAGGCACAATAAATCTTATAAGGATTTCCTTAAGAAGTATTTTGCCTCTAAGTTGTCAAAAATAAAAGTTTGTATTTGAAACCCCCACTCCTTTTATTCCATCAGGATGATTACTTTCTAATCTTATCATCCTGGGTTTTTGGAATCACTGCTGTAGCTCCATTATTACTTTTATTCTGCTCTGTTGGAGTTACAGCCAGGAAAAATTCAGAGTGCAGCAGAGATACAATGATTAAATTTATATGGCATAGGATAAATGACAAACTAAAAATGAATGTGAGAAAGCGAAAAACAAAAAAGCCAGGGGAGGTGGAATGAAGCACTGAATCAGAGTAATGGTCTTTGCCCACCACCAGCATAGAGCCCCAGATGTCAGCTCTCTTCTGTCTAAAAGTTTCATATTCCACTTAAAAAAGAATTTTCATGTCATAATGTTCTACCAAAATTATAAAAGCCAGAATGTTAAGTAAGATGGAAAAATGAAGCTTTCCACAGGTCCCCAACATATCAGGGAGGAAGTAGAACATTTTTAGGTAGAGGTGCTTTCTCTACAGAAGGTAATGTTTTTCCCCACAGTGATTATTTTCTTAAGCCTTGCCTCAAATTTTATTTTCCTGATCAAAGATGCCACATGACATCCCACTCAAGATTCTGATGCCTCCCCAATACACACAAATGTGGAAATTGGGCACTCTGAGGGACAGATGTCCCACCTCCCAATATGGATGAACCTGTGGTCAAATTTTCCTTTCTGTCACTCTCATGGTATTCTTGCAAATGTGTCATCCCATATTTAACTACTTTTGTTGTTTTGTTTTCATTTAATTTTTAATTTTAATTATTATGAAATTTGAAATAGAAACAGACATGAATGTTTATATGTACAAAAATGAGAAAACCAGGATTTTGTGTGTGTGTGTATATATATATATATATATATATATATATATATATATATATATGTATATGATTTATAAATGGAAAATTCATCCCTTTAATTTTCTTTTCTTTTTTTTTCCAGGCAGTGGGGTTAAGTGACTTACCCAAGGTCACAAACTTGCCCTAGGTAAATATTAAGTGTCTGAGGCTGGATTTTAACTCAAATCCTCCTGACTCTATCCACTGCACAACCTAGCTTCCCCCCTCCTTTAACTTTCAACTATAGGAAATTTTGAATTTAAATGCTAATCAGAGTTGAGGATTTTGAACTCTTCCTAAAAAGTATGAGGCATAGCATAATAGGATGATGTTGCATGAGGGTTAGGACATATATATATAATGTCCTATATAGGAATGCAACTGTATGTAATGACTAGCACCCCCCCACCTTTACTGTAATTTTCTGACCACTCCTGCTCTGTGAAACCAATATGAAGCCCAATCTCAAAAGATCCCCATAGGTCTGCAGACATCTGATACAGGACATTGTATTGATATGCCAACTAGGAATGCCATTAAAGGGAAGCTGACTTTTCTCATTCCTGACTGCTGTGTAGTGTGGTTGCCATGGCTTTTGGCGTCTGGATCTGCTATTACAAGAGGCATTGATGCCAGCTCGAGTAGAAACATTATATATAATCTTTGCAGTGCTCTTTCCACTGTACTCTCATTTGTGGTCCTGGATTGCCCCCAACTGGTACAAAGAGAATGTTCTGTGACTTTTCTTTTCTTCTCCTTGGAATCAAAGGACAGTCTGTATAAATACTTGGGAAATCATCTTCCAGCCTCTGAATGATGATCTGAAAAGTAAGGCGGACTAAAACCCAAATAATTCATCTATTCTTTTAAGATGAGTATGTGTATTTGCCAAGGGTAGGACCTCAATGCAATAGACATTCCCAGTGACAACTGCCTCCAACAATATGTATTACAATACAACAATTAAAAATCTAAGTTATCTCAGACTCAGACTACTAAAGTAATAAGAACCAAAGGAAGGATTTGAACCCAGTTCTTCCAGAATCCAAGTTCAATATTCTACTGTATCACACATCATGGAATCCTTGTCCAGGGTAACAGCTTTTATTTTTGTCTTTTGAGAAACACTCCCAGAAGAAGTGCTATTCTCTCTCCTCCCCATCAAGAAAAACTAGAGAGATGACATTGAAAATATTAATCATATAATAGTTCCAGAAACTGATTTAGTATATAAGACACATTAGCATCTTTTGGGATGCTGTAGAAAAAAGACAGAGTAGCTCTACCTAGAGTGGTTCTCCTTCACTACCCCCACTGTAATCAGTGAAGGCTATCTAAGCAGTATTTCTACATTACCAAGCAGCTAATAAATCAAATACTAAACATCTATTGCATGTCTAGTCCTTTGTTAGTTGGAGATATAAAGTCTGTTGGATCTGGAAGGGGTCTTAAACATGATGTATTCTTACTTTTCAGATCAGGAAATAGGGACTTACACAGATTCATCTGATTATATAAGTTGCCAATGTTGATACAGGATGAAATTCAAGTCTTTGAACTTCCTTCCACCTCAAACATCTTTCTTTAAATTGGCTTTATTTTTCTTAATGCAGAGATCCAAAGAGATTGAAGAACTGCATCCTGTCCACTAAAGAGACAGAAGCCTCCAACCTACAACTACAATCTTGGTGCATTCCCATCTGAGTGCCAATTTGCCCATTATAGTCAGGAGGAACTAGGGCCAGTGTTCCATTTGTTAACAATATGTTTGAGGTAAGGAATGTATTTATCATTACCATACTTGTGAAGCATTTCATCTCAGGACAGCAGGTATTGAATGAAACAGAATGTGCTCCTAAAATGGAGCAAATAAGACTCTATTCAAGATTTAAAAATCAGTAACATAGCAGAGAGGGTGGTCTATATTTAATGGGGAATAAACAATAATTTGTACTTCATGGGGGGAAAGGAAGAGAGAATGAGACACATAACTGAAGTTTGTTCCAGGGCATTCAACTTCCTAGGACCAGCCCTTTCAGAGAACTAGTGACTATTTATTGAACAAAAGGGGAGGATTTCCTTTTATTAAGTACCATATTTTCCCTAGGGACCAAGAATTTGGAATAAGTTCAGCTGGTCTCACATGTTGCATGAGCCCATTTGCAAGACTTTGGAAAGTAGTGAACCTTGTCCTGGTAATACCTCTGTCTAATTGCACAAAGTAGTCTGTAGAAGAAAGAATCCTGCAGAGCCCTGCAGGTAATCAGTCTAAAAGGCCTTAAAATACGGTCCCAAATTATCCTGGATGTCTTATTTCTATAGAATGCATTTTACAAGGAACTTTCCATTTGGGGCTGTAATACTGAACTTGTTCCACATTTGAGGCAGCCCTGCTGGAAAATCTCTTTTCTAATCACTCGGCTGGGCTGGCAGTGACACTGTCACTCTCCAAGTACTCACAATCTCAAATCGCTTTTTATCTGCTCTCTGCCAGCCACCAGCTCCTGGGCCCAAAGTAGGTTGTTAACACTCTGAATCTCCTGGAGCTCAAAGATTTTCAATCCTATTTCTGTCTTTGGCAGATTTTTGCAAAGTGATTTTTTAGTCTCTGGCCCAGCTCATTGCCCCCTCCTTCCTTGGATATTCCAACGCCTGTGGAGGAACAAAGCTAAGGTAGGCAAGGGGCTGGGCTAATGGGAGGAAGGAGGAATAAGTCTCCTGGGAGCTATTTATCTTAGTTTAATTAATCTTTTCTCCAGATTTAATGACCCTAACAATTATTTTTGAACTTCAAGGTCAGTTTAAGATCAAGAGCTTAGATTCAGCACACCCTGGAAAGATTCTGAGTTCTCTCCAATAACAATCAGTCATCAAATAAGTATTGATCTGGCAGCTAGGTGGCACAGGAGAACCTGAGTTCAAATCTGCCAACAGACACTGAATAATTAACTAGCTGTGTGATCTCGGGCAGATACTTAACCCCATTGCCTTGCAAAAAAAAAATAACTAAGTATTGATCCCCCATTATGTTTAACTGTACTATGTGCTAATATAAAATACAATCATGATTTCCAAGACTTCACCTCTGGTCTTATGTCTTATGCCAGAATGGCTAATCTGATAATTACCCCACTGTGGTCAATTATCTCTTTGGCAATTGATTTCTATAATATCTCTTGGAAATGAAGGACCATTATTGATGATCAAGAATTTAGTACCAGTGCAACATTTGTTGCCTTTAATATAGGCTGGTACAGATTAGCTATAAGGGAAGTAGTTAGGTGATTGTATTGCCAAAAAATTATATGCTTTCCCTAGGACAACATACTCACAGAAATGTGTGAGTAGGGTTCACCACCACCATCACTGTCTCAGTAATTTTGGCATAGGCTGAGTGAGAAATCTTCCTATGAGATACAATGACATTAAAAATATTCACTGCAAAAATTAAAGTCAATTCATTGTTTTTAGCGTCTCATGACAAGCAAACATGACTCAATGAGAGTAGCATAGGATTGTTTTTCAAAAAGAATCCTTTCTTTGGAAACAATTGAAGTTGAGAGTGATATAATCAGTCTAGATCATATCCTCAATCTTTCTCTGTGTCATGGATGCCACTGTCATGAATCCTATGAACTAATCAAAATGATACTTTTAAATTTATAAAATAAAATGCATAAAATTATAAAGGAAACATAATACTAATATCTAGGCACCAAAATATCTAGTTATCAAAATATTTTTAAAACACTTAAATTATCTTTTTTAAAGAAGATCATGAATAAAAAGTGAGTTTATAAATCAAATCTCAGAATACTAAGAGTCAGATCTATTTTTTAGACATTGAATGATATCACTCTTCTGAAATTCTACATTGATTTTAGTATGTCCCACATAATTTAGTTCTTAATGGTGCATTGGCTTATATTGTTCTCTGGTTAGGATATCTTGGTCTCATTTCCTCAACCAGATTAGAAGCTCCTAAAGGAGTTTAAAATTGTTATTCTATCTTAAAGTTGTTTTGCTGCAGTTATGTATATGTTCTCTTTTCTTTTCTTCTCTTTCTTTTCTTCTCTCCCCTCTCCTCTTTGTCTTTGTCTGTCTGTCTGTCTGTCTGTCTGTCTGTCTGTCTCTCTCTCTCTCTCTCTCTCTCTCTCTCTCTCTTTTCTCTACACACCACTCCCCACAGCATAGCATATAATAATTGATCACTCAACTTTTATTAATTGTTGGAGTTCAACTTTATACATTCAGGACCTAAAATTTCCTCAGTGTAGAATTTTCCTCTACCTCTGCACACTCAGAAACATCTATAAACTTAAATAGATTTAAGAGATCTGTCTGAATCTCAGAAATGCTGAATGGCTTATCTGTTGTCACCAGAAAAATAATTATCAGAGGGAAAAAACTAAACTCAGGACTTCTTGAATGTAAATCCAACCCTCTTTTCACTAACATGAGGAATAAACCCATGTTATTCACTTAAATTTTATTAGGAAAGATAAAAAAACATAAATGTTGCTTTTTTCCCCTCAGAGGCAGTATAGACTAGATGGAGAAGTAAGTTCAAGAATGTTTAGGCAAAATTAATGGATGATCAGTCATAAAAGGGCACCAATGGTAAAGTAGGGATATTGACAGAATATCTCCATCATGTTGGATAACTACTAAATTCTTCCATAAACCTTAATTCAATGGCTCAGGAAAAGAGAGAATCTCGAATCAGACAATTCAAGAGACTGGATCAATGTGATACTGTTAATATTTTCCTATCATTTTGGTCATATATCCCTCTGAAAGGTTCTTCCACAAGTGGGGATACTTATATCTATTGTGCCATTGTTCCCTTCTACCCTCTTGTTCTGAACAAGTTAGCTAGCTCTTCCTCAAAAGATGAAGTAGGTTGGCCTATTTTTCTATGATACCCAGTATATTAACCCTGTTACCTGGGGAAAAGTTTGTTTAAATGTGGCAACTTACCAGTAGGCAGTGTACAGGGTCCCCTCTCAGATCGGTGTCAGGTGCCTGAAGCAACCGCCAGTCTCTGCCTTTGTTGTATGTGATGAAAGTCTTCACTTGGTTGTCAATCTTCTTGTTAGCCAAGAACATTCCCTTTATCCCTGCTACCTGGGAGAAATTGACATGGCTGAAAAATTCATCAATTTGAAAAAGAGATTTTTCTCCAAGAAACAAAACAAAACAACACACTCTCAGATCTAGTCTAAAGAGCAGGACTACATAAGGAGTTTGCAAAATTTGAGGGGGACTAGGCAGTGGATTCCATTGGGCAGGAAGCCTGAGATTCATACCAACATGTACATCAGGTTGGTTTTTGCCCTGCAAGCCCTGTGGAGTCTTTTGGGTTTTCTAGGAAGTGTACACTATGATTTCAAGAATAGGTGAACTTGATTTTCATATTGTTTATGGTTTTGTCAACTAAGATTTTTTTATAGATATGACTAAAAGAGATGAGATAAAAACTCACCATTGCTTCAATATGTTGTTTCTATTTAAAGTACAACTCTAGATTGATATTATAAAATATAAAATATAAAAAAACACTTAACATAGTCAACTAAAAATGTTTAAAAAAGTGGTTTTGCCACAAGCATCTGTCTTGTTCTTCTCATCCCTCCAATTATCTCTTATCCTCAAGCCCTTGGAAATAATAAACATCTGGCTGTCAAAGAATGAATGAATATTTATTATAATACAAATACTGTCCCTGCAAATGGCACAGTCCTGGCCTTCAAGGTGCATACATTCTAATAAGAAAGGACAACACATAAAAAGGAGTGATAGTGATAGTAATAGTGAAGAATGGATATTTTGGTCTGGAGAATAATTAATTCAACAATAGGGTACTTAATTTACAGATCAGTTACAAAGTAATCACATCCCTTCCCATAAGCTGCATCAGGTCACTGCTGAAGCAAATGAAGAAATATGAATTCAATAATGCTTTTTTCCCAAAAACCTTCAGAATTAGGATATAACAACTAAAGAAAGAAACATCTCAGAGATGCAATAGGCTCATAATTTGGCCATAAAGACCCTTTGAGGAGAAAGACAAACATCATTTTGTATCCACCCTTCTTCTTCTAGGTCATTGAGTTGTTAGAGAAGCCACACTGGTAAATGCTTACTCTTATTCCTTCCATTTAAGTAGTTCTTGTTTCCAGGGTTGCTAGGCCTACTTTCTCTGGTAGTCAAGCCTCTCTTCTTTATTTTTTTATCTTGTTCTTTATATAAGTCCTGTTTTGTGTGTCTTTTGGGAAAATAAACTTCTCTGGTAGATGAGTTTATCTGTAGGTCACAGTAGAGACTTGGAGGGGGTGGGAATAGGAAGGATAACAGACTATAGCAGAAGTCAATTCTGAAAAGTCAATTTTCCAAAGACAAAACTGTAACTAGAGTGGGATTATCTAGCATTTTCTCTGGGTGCCAAAATGAGCTAACATATGCAAAACTCTTTGCAAAACTTGAAGTGCCATATAAATGTTAGATATTTTTATTGTTTCTATTATTGTTAAAATTAGGGAAGAGGCACATCTCAGCAGTCAATGTGTCACCAATATTGAGGTCCTATCAACATGGCACCTCTCTTCTAAGGAGCATGAATCCTAACATCCCATTATCTGCTGTATCAATCCCCCACTGTACTTCTTCTTGGGCTTTGGGGAGTAACACTTTTGCATTGGGAACACACAAATCACTATCTTTGAGTGAACTTTAGGACATACTACAAATAGACTTTTCATAAATATTTATTAAAAGAAGGAATAAACAAAGTAAATTAATATATATAATATACCTATAGTCACTGTATTTACTTAAAAGTTATAATTCCACAAGTTATAATTCCAGCTAGTAAGTATCTGAGGCCACACACTAGTTCCTACAACTGATCCTTCTGTGGCATACATTTCACCATCCTGGTTTCTCTCTTTTCAGGAAGTTCTCCAGCCTATCAAGGTCTCAAGTTACTGGAACACAAAAATGAATAGAAAGTTGTATGATCAAGGCAGTATACAATGAGAGACTATACTGCACAATGCTCCCTCTCCATCATCATCTTATTTTTTGATGCTTGATCTCTATGAATTCAATTTTATGGTCCCTCAGCAGAAGCAGATAGGCTTGCTTAGAGGACTATTATGTTAAATACAGGATTAAAAGCTTTAAGCCACACATGTGGCCCCTTCCTCTCCTGGGAAAGGTGTCAGGTCAGGGCCATGTGATTTAGAAGCTGCTCATTCCGTTTGCAGTCATTTCTCTTTTATTGGATCTCAAATGCTGCTTGAGAATAAAGTCTCACTTTGTAATTCAGCTCTGGAAGTTTAGCCTTCAAATTTATCTCACATCATTAAGAGAGAAAAAACCATCCCGGTGAAACTGAGGGCATATGGGACAAACAATACAGGGCAGAACTAGAAGGGAGCTGTTCATTTTCTTTAGAATTATCAAAACAGTGTCTCTCCAACATGAACTATTCCTACAAGATGGGAGCTTGTTTAATAGAAGATTAAAATACCTAAGCTGGAAGTAATATTAGAGTTCTTCAAGTACAGATTCCTTACATTAAATATTGGAAAACTGATAAAAAGGGAGAAAAGTTTGCAATCCTGCAACACATACTCCTTTTCTTTTTCTATTTAATTTTTTTATTTTTTCATCCATATGCACATGTATATTTTTAAGTTATAAAATTTCCATATACTCTCCCTTCCCACCCCACTCCTGTCAGTGGCAAACAGTTTAGCATTGTACATACATATTTGTGATAAACATATTTACAGATTAGTCATTTTTGGTATGAGGAATTAGGATTTGAGGGAAAGAAATACACAAGAGATAATTTTTATAGTGTTCAACAGATTCTGATGGGTTGTTTTTGTTTTGTTTTGTTTTGTTTTTCTTCCTCTGGATGGGGATAACATTGTCCATAGCAGATCTAAAACAGTTGTCCTAGCTTTCTGAACTGCTGAGAAGAGTTGTTTCTATCAAGGTTGATCTTCTCACAATGTTGTTAATGTGTACATTGTTCTCTTGGTTTTGGTCCCTTCACTCAGCATCAGATCCTGTAAGCCATTCCATGCTTTTCTAGACTCCAACCATTTATGTTTCTTATGGAACAATAATATGCCATAGTATTCATGTACCATAATTTGTTCAGCCATTCCCCAATTGATGAGTATCCCCTCAATTTCCAGTTCTTTATCACTACAAAAAAAAACTGCTATGAATATTTAGGAAAATGTGAGACTTTTCTCATTTTTTATGATTTCTTCTGGATATAGGCCTAGAATTAGAATTGCTAGATATAAGGAATTTACATTTTTATTGATTTGGGGGCATAGTTCCATATTGGTTGAATCCATTCACAACTCCACCAGTGATGCATCAATGTCTCAATACTCTCACAACCTTTCCAACATTGTTTTCCCTTTTTCTCATCTTGACCAATCTAATAGGTGTGAGGTGATGCCTCATTGTTGTTTTTATTTGCATTTCTCTAATCAATGATTATTTGGAGCACTTTTTCATATGCTTATAAAACTTTAATTTCTTCTTATATTCCTTTTCTTTCACCTGCTCTGAAAATCCTTTCATTAGGGAATTTATTCTGTTAGAAGTTCTTTGTTTTTTCCTGTTTATTTGTTTGCTTGTTTTTTTTGGCGGGGGGGAAGATAATCTTTCCCTATGTAGTCACTGGAAATAATCAAACTAAATAATTTTAGAATCCAACCTACTTAGCAAATCCTTCTTCATGTTTCTCCTTTTCTTCAGATTGTCTTTCTCATGTAGACTACTATCCTTGGAGGCTTATTTGAAATTCTAGAGGCAGCTGAAGCATAGTGGATAAGGCATTAAACATGGTTTCAGGAAGATCTGAGTTCAAAATCTATCTCTATCACTTACTAGTTGTGTGACACTGAGTAAGTCAAGTAGCCTATTTGCCTCTGGTTCCTCATAAATAAAATGGTGATAATAACAGTAATTAATTTCAAGAGTTGTTGTGAAGATAAAAGAATTGTAAAGTGCTTTGTAAAATATAAACCTTTATATAAATGCTTCTTTCTTTCCTCCTTCTTTCCTTCCTTTTTCCTTCCTTCTTTCTTTCCTTCATTTCTATCTTCTTTCTTTCCTTTACTTTTTCATCCTCCTTTCTTCTTCTTCCTCCTTCCCCTTTGCTTTTCTTCTTCTTCTTCTTCATCTTTATTTTTGTCTTTGTCTTCTTCTTCCTTTCTTTCTCTTCTTCCTTCTCCTCCTCATTCTTTCTTCTCCTCCTTTGCTATATAATCTGTTGTTGATGTGATTGCTTTAATGTAAGAACAACTTTTCTTCCTCACTGGATTCCTCCATACTTCCTCACTACAAGCACCCTAAGGGGAAAGACTGAAATCTATACTTACTTTGGAGAAGTATTATAAAAGACATGATTGTTGCCCTCAAATATTTTATGCTTAGGAATATAGAAATGTCATGAAACTTATTCTGTGGGATTTCCATGAACAGAACCAGGAATGACAGAATTTTTCAATGAGGGGCTTGAAGTAAGAACTCCTTAAAAAGCAGAGTTGCCCATAAATGGAATGGGTTTCTTTGAGGGATAACTAAAGTATCAGTCTCCCTCACTGAAAATCTTCATATTCTAGATAATATCTGGGAATACCATAGAAAACATTTTTTTAATGGAATGGATTATACTAGATGGCCTTGGAGAACTTTTTCAACTTTGCTTGTCACCCATTTAAAATATGAGCTCCCTGAGGGTTTTCCAGTCTTCTCTAACTGCCTTACTTTTCTACTTACTTGCATCCCTAGTGCTTAGTACAGTGTTTTGAATATAATAAATACTTAAATAACTTATTGATTCATATGTAAGTTCTGGGATTCTCTCATACTGAAAATATAGCTTTTTGGCTATTCATTGTTTATACTGCTCATTGACATTTTATCTTGTCCTGTCTTTTTCTATTTCCTCTATTTTTTCTTCTGGTGTTATTTAATTCTTATTGTTGTTTAAATTTTTATACATTTACTTCTTTCCAACGAAATTGTAATATCTCTAAAGATAGAGAGTGGACCTCCCATTGGGAGCACTCACATAATGAGCACATTACTTGTTGAACTGAATATTGCTATTGTTCAGTTGTTTTCAGTAATATCTAGCTTTTGTGATCCTCTTTGGGATTTTTTTAATGGCAAAAATACTGGAATGGTTTGCCATTTCCTTCTTTAGCTCATTTGAGAGATAAGGAAATATTTGACAACCAAGGTGAAGTGAGATGTCCATGGCCACCCAGCTAGCAATTGTCTGAAGTCAGAGTTGAACTCAGGAGATTGAGTCCCCCTGTTTCCTAGTCAAGCTCTATCCACTGCATCACCTAGCTACCCTGAATTCTGTATTGTTTAATTAGGAAATGTTCCTTTTCCAATAGCAATAGCAATCTGTTTGGAGTTTTTGAAAAAAATGAGCAGCACAATATTTCTTTTACCATGCTACCCTTGAAGGTAGTTTCCAAGATACTAAGCCTCTTAACCTCATAGAAAATGGGGTCAGCTTTTCATGGGGAAATACTTCCCAGGTTTCTCTAACCTGACTTTCTGATTCCAGTAAGTTTTTGGACTTGCATAGTCAGAGAATTTTGCCAATTTCTGCCTCTACTAAGTGAAAGAAACCACTATTTTCAATGAATTTTGCTAGGAACTCTATTAAAAGAATACAGGAGTCAACATTTGAAATGACCCAGGAAATAGCAGAAAGAGAGTATCCCATTATTAATGTCAAATAAGACACTACTTCAATTGGTGTGATTTATTTGAGGATTTGGACACGGACTATTTTCATTGAGAAAGTAAAAGAATAACTAGGGAGAGGCTTAGTATCAGACTATAAATAGACAAACTTAAGACAATGGATCTCCAATGCTGCTCTTGCATTCAAAGAATCCCTGAGCTTATAATTTCACCTAAATCTCCTCTGCTACATCTTAAAATGATATTGACAGTGCAACCAGAAGGCAGTCTTAAATGATGAGGTCAAACATAGCTATCTGAGGATAAATGTCTTTTAGCTTTTTTTATTCTGCATCTTGAACAATGACACACAGCTTTCCTTTAAAACAATCTACACTTAAACAAATTTGACCTCTTTGGTTTCCTCCTAGTTCACTCCAATAAATTCAATAAAAGTTTATATAGTATTTACTATTATAACACACTGCGCTGGGCACTGGGGATAAGAAGAAAAAAACAAAAATAAAACATTTCCTTCCCTTTAGGATATTGCAGTCTCTGCATTCTAACTATCTTATAAAAACTACTTACACAGATAATTAATAATTATAACTCAAGGAGGAAGAGAGTACTAATAGATGGGGATACGCAAAAGACTTCCTAGGACATAATTGTTCTCTCTGTTTGTAAATCTTCTGAATACTTCCTCATGCTTTAATTTGTTATAGTTAATGTTGCTGAATATATATATATATATATATATATACATATATAAACATACATATATCTACAAACATACATATATGTCTGGGTTGTGGGCGTAAGTATATGTATATGAATATATATATATATATGCATACATAGAAAATGCTATATTTCCTCCCACCAGACTTAAAGAACCTAGATGACAGTTACTATGATATGTTCTCTTGGAATTCTCTAGTTCTTACCTAGGAGATTTCATGGGGGGGGAGTAATTATTCATAAATGACTGTTTAACTAAATTAAATTAATAGAAATTACCATATCACATATGTATGATTTCATTTTGCAAAATATAGTTTGCATTTTCTTTGACAATGCATAAAGCTTGCTTCATGAACATATATGCAGATGTACCATTCACTGGTTACATATGTTTATTCTTCCCCTAGCCTTGTCTTGTATGTCCTGAATTCAACAAACAGGTGGCTTCAGCATGAACACAACCATTTTATTCTTTGCTAGGCCAACTGTCACTGTCTATTAAGCCATAGTGTACTTCATCATCATTAATTAATCTTCTTTTCCCAAAGGAGGGTGGATCGTCTCCAGTCCTGTCACATCACCACTCATCATCCTCAACAATACAAACATACCAGGCAGCATGCGTCATGGGCAGACACATCACAGTCCTATCTATACTGGCTCCACTGGAAAGGCTCCTCTGTTATCTCTTTTTTTTCAGTGGTTGCAGAAACTTATCACTTAGCATTTCTGCTCTAGGGGACAGAAGACAAGGGGCATCTATTCTCAAAGATATCTTAGTCCAGTGGATAAAAATCACAAATCTATGTGCTGTCTCTTCCCTATATCCTTCACAGTTTAGAATATTAAAATGATATAACCAAATGAAAGCACACAGAGATTGATAGTTTCTAACTGCATATGCATTCGCATTTATATGCATTCATGAAACACTCTATAGATTCTGAAGAATCTCTCCATCGGCTCATCTCTAAACACTTAATACTCTTCTTATGCACCTAGTATATTCTGATTTGTAGACTTATCTGCTATTTCACAAACTCCATAAGAGAAGTAGCTATGTCTGATTTAATCTTTGCATGTTGCCCAATGTTGAGGATAAGTGCTACATACAGAATCAGCAATTAATAAAGACTTACTGCATGAATGATTCCCAAGATTATTTCCTTCATTCTATATGATACATTTTCAGATAATTTCCTTTTCTTTCATATAAAATCTAAGCTATACTGTATATCTCCTTAATTCATCACTAACCTGGCTGAATCAATTCAACAAACAATTCTCAAGCATTTAGTATTAAATATTTATTAGGCATCAACTATGTATTACAAACTATACTAGGTGATAGAGATATAAAAAGTGTCTACTATGTGTAATGTAAATAAATATAGACCATATTCTAATGAAGCTCTAAGTCAAGTCTGGGTGCTATTCATTAATAGTCTTGGATTGTTTGTATTTAAAACCATCTATACTAATGGTAGCATGAATAGTGGATTATAGACCAAAAAATGATAAAAATGACTTTAACCAAATTACTACGTCCCAGTGTTTTCTCACTCTAATTTTGACTTTTGAAGTTGCCTGATTGCTGTCTCCTAATTAATTCTGTTTGTAATCCCAGTAACTAATACTAAAAGGATAGTATCTCATATTAGCTGGAACCCATATGAAATTCTAGTATATCACTGTAAGTAAAATTGGAAATATCTGAGGATGCTGGTTGAGAAGGAAAAAAAATACAGTAATGGGTAACAAGATACTCTTCACAAATCACAAAAAAACAGTTCCAAGTATAATATTGTCCTTTGCCAAATATCATAAAAATTGGTTTGGACTTGTAATATCATTGCTATAGGAAACACCCAATGAAGAAATTCATTCTACTTTTATAGATTAGCATCTGTTAGTTAAATTAATTATTCAGGGTCATTTTAGCCATTATGTCTCAACATCATGACATAGGCCCAGGTCTTTGAGAATCTGAGTCTTTTGTTCTTTTTATTTCACAATGCTGACTCTGTATTTCTGTCTCTGTTCTCTCTGAATCTGTCTGTTTCTTTGCATATCTCTGTCTCTCTATTATTCTCTTTCTCTGTATGTCTGTGTTTGTTTGTCTCTACACAGACTGCTGAATAAATGATTCCCAACACACACACACACACACACACACACACACACACACACACACACACACACGCCCCTCTCACAAAAATTCCCTTCTAAAGAAATAGTTCAGTAACTCAGTAAAATATAACCAAACCAATATTCTGCAATCTCCCAAACCCAGATTGCCTCTTTTATTTATGTCTCCTAGGTTTGACTAGTATATCCTATATGCTCTTACTCCTTAACCCACACAACGGATGCTTCATTCTCCCTGCCCCTTATTAATTCATCTATGGATTGCCTTACTTTCCATTTATCACTAAGCACTCATCATTCATTGCAATTCAGCTGGGAGATTCTCTCTGAATGGCTTTCAGCTCCCTTCTAGCCAGAACAATCAGATTTAAGGGAACATTTGTGCCAGTTTCAGTGTCAGCCAATATTCTTTCCATCTAGGTAATCAGCAGATACGGCACCACTAGTCTGATCACATCAATTTCAATCCAGGTTTCTGTGAACAGTCAGTAAAATAAAACAAAGTCTTTTTTCTCCACCCCCAAACCCCCATGTCCTAGGATATGTAATAACTTTGCATAATGCAGTCAAACTGCTGGTCAGGCTACTGATAATAGGAAGCAGTGGTCTATCTATAGCCAGTCAATGGCCAGACAGAGGCATGTGAGAATCCTGAGAGGAACAGGAAAAGTTTCAACTGTGTTTGAAATGTTCCCTGCATTTCCTCATTTTGTATCCAGGACAAACATTTGGATTTTACATTGATCATCTTGAATAGCTTTCTAACAACAGGACAATTCAAAGTCAATCTTGGCTAAACCTGTCAAACTTCACATCAGCTTGGGACCAATTAAAATGGGTTCTGGGTCTTTCAGAAAATAAGCAAAACCCCAGAAAAATGTTTCCATGCTGACCTAAGGAACTAGAGTAAGGGGGAAGAGAGGAAGAAAAAAGTAACCTAGAAATCATGGAGAAAAGGATGATGGGTGACTGAATATATGAAAATATAGCCTAGGATTTCTGTATGCCAGAAATTCTAGGGGCAAGATATTAACATCTCAAATATTTTATCAATGGTTGAAAAAATAGAAGGTAATTATTATCAATATGAAAGACAATACATATATATATAGGTATTTATACACATATATATGGATGCATGTATATGTATGTGTATATGTGTGTGTGTGTGTGTGTGTGTGTGTGTGTGATAGCATATATAAATTAGAAATTCAGAATAAGGCCATCTTTACTCAGAGTCAAACCATATAAATGGATTATAGGTGTTATTAACAATTAGAAAATGTTCTTGAGACAAGACACTGAAAACATGAGTTTATAGCTATAGTCTTCCAGAATTCTTGATATGGTCTTTTAGATACTAGATTACCTGGAAAATGAGAAGGGAAAAAAATGGTAGGTCTAGAATTATGTCTAGTGTGTTAATGTTCTTAAAGCAGTATATAAAAGTTGATGGTGGACAATATACTTTCTTCTATTATGTGATTCTAATATAATTTTCAGCAAAATTGATCATGTTGGTTATTGAAATATCTTTATTTACCAAAATGCATAGCAAAGGATCCCCAGAGAGGTAACTACTACCCTTAGAGTTCATGGAGAAAAGTGCTTAGTCTATGAGCCCCAGTAGTATGCTCTCCATCATCAGCCAGCCAGTAGACTCAATTGACTTTTTAGTAATAGTATTCACTGAGATGACTTGATATAAACAGAAGCTCTAAAACACAGATCTGGGGCAAATTTTCCCATATAGAGAGAGAGAGAGCAACCATGAGAACAGTTGGTATTACATTAATGAAATTTATGCATATGAAATATAATTGACAACTCACAACTCCTTGGACCTGGAAGATTCCTACCCTTTTTGTAGAATCTCACACAGCTTCTCTTGGGCACATTATATCTGCTTCTTAAATTGAGCTAAGTTAGTGAATCTACTTTTTCCATAACTAATTCTCTTCTCTTCTCTGTGGTCAGGGAATTTCATTCCTCAAAACTGTTTTTTCCCCTTGCATGATTCTGGGGGTCATTCTAATTCAGTGATTACATGAAATATGACTCTGCTCCCTCATTTGTGCATTGAATTAGAAAATACCTGAACTTTTGAATAGTGTGTCTCTCTTTTGGGCAAGTTGTATCTAGATGTCTATTCAAAAGGGAAGAGAAAAAAAATTTCCTTCTGCTTCCCCCCCCAACAATAGTTCCTTCATAAAGTCCTCCTAAACCTGTACTTCCTCAAGTTCTCCAGGACTGCTAGAAGAAAATTCTCATGAACTTCTAATAGAGGTGAGAGAGATGGGAAAATGTATAGGGCATTTTAAGGATTTGAAATAACAGGTCAAATTGCAACAATAAAATTTGCAACTTTATGGGACCTCTTCCTTTATGTTAGTCCTGGTACTATTTTCCAACATGATCCTTGTACATATCAAGGCAAACAAAACACAAATCTTATGCCTTTTACTTTGCTGATCACATATGTTCCTCTCTGATCAATGAGTTACTTTTATGAGATGAATTAGATTGAGGGATGTAGGAACTAGATGGAAGATAAAGCTTCACCAAATGATGAGTGAAGTTTTAAATTCTTCATTACAGAATACTGCAATCCCTTCCTCACAAAGGACAGATCAAAAAATTGCCTAAATCTTAAGCCATAATGAATAATTTTCCTTCCAATGATTGTGCCTAAAATTAATAAAAGCAATAGTAAAAGGTAAGATCTTTGATGGACTTTCATTGGTCCTGATAGCACATACATCTTTTCATTTTGAATCTTGACCAATTTGGTCCTCTGTTTTAGAGAGTGATAAATTGGAGGCAAAGTTATCGACTAAGTCATCTAAATTCCTATCCACCAGAGAGAGTTACAGTTATTCAGGGAAGTTATTTAATCAAGAAGTTCTTTTTTTCCTTTTCTTTCTTTAGTTTTTGCAAGGCAATGGGGTTAAGTGGCTTACCCAAGGCCACACAGCTAGGTAATTATTAAGTGTTTGAGGCCGGATTTGAACTCAGGTACTCCTGACTCCAGGGCCCATGCTCTATCACTGCACCACCTAGCTGCCCCAGTTCTTTTATTTTCTAACTTTAGTCTCTTTTACTGCAATTTAAATATTTTCTTCTTTATATTATTGTCTGGGAAAATAGAGTCCAACTGTCAACTCTATCAACTTTCATACATCATTGCAAATATTTAGAATAATAGAAACAGAGTTTGGAAAGAAAATTTAGGGCTAGATAATCCAGCCTCCTACTTAATGCAGGAATTGATAAACCAAGGAATATTTATCAGGTCTCTATATGTCAGGGATTATACAAGACAATATTAACACAATGAAAAAAATTGAATAGTCTCTGCCCTCCAGGAGTTTAAATTATATTAGAAGAAACAATATGGACACATATAAGTGTATTTCCATGTATATATTTTTATACATGTGCATATATATGTATATATATGACATTTATACAAAACAAATTCAAGATATTTTACAGAGGGAGGGGATTAACAGTTGGGGATAGGTCATCTGAGATGACCTCATGTAGAGAGTGACAACTAGGTGATACATTAGCTAAAAGTGTTGGGCCCGGAATCGGGAATACTCATCTTCCTGAGATAAAATCTGTTTTCAGTCTAGCTGGGTGAACTATACAAGTTACTTTACCTGTTAATCTCAGTTTCCTCATGTGTAAAATAAGCTAGAGAAGGAAATGACACCAGAAACTTTGCCAAAAAATATTACCAAAAACACAAATAGGGTCATAAAGAGTTGAATATGACTGAAAAAATACCTGAAAAAAACAGAACATGTTATATGACTTAAGTTTTAAAGAAAACAAGAGATTTCAAGAGGCAGTGGAAGGAGTACATTCATGTCTATGAGAAAGAATTATAAAAGTATAGAGTGATGGAAGGCATAACTTTACAAAGGAAAAGTAAGACCTATTTGGTTAGATCACAGAATGTGGGAAAGGGAGCAACATACAGGGATGGAAAGGTAGGCTAGGACCAGGTTTAAAGAACCAAACAGAGGTATTAGTATTTTATCCTGGAGGAAATATAGCACTACTGGAGTTTATTGAGGGGTGTGATGTGATTAGGTTTTTGGCTTTAGAAACATCACTTTGGTTGCTATACAGAAGAGGGAATAGAAAGGAGAAAGAATTGAGACAAGGCAATTAGTATTGAATTAGTCCAGATGAGAAGTGACAGAGGCTTGAATGATGGTGGTAGTATAGGAATAATGACACAGATGTGAGAGATATAGAAAAGGTAGCAACTATATTAACAGCCATTTGGATATGTGAAATGAAGAAGAAAAAGCCAAGGAAAATGGAAAGCTGGATGACTGGAAGGATGATAGTGCCTGTGACAGTAATAAGGAAGTTCAGGGGCAGCTAGGTGGCATAGTGGACAAAGCCCCGGCCTTGGAGTCAGGAGTATCTGGGTTCAAATCCAGTCTCAGACACTTAATAATTACCTAGCTGTGTAGCCTTGGGCAAGTCACTTAACCCCATTTGCCTTGCAAAAGAAAACAACAAACAAACAAAAAAATAAGGAAGTTCAGAGGAGGGGGTAAATTAGGAGAAGAAATAGTGGGTTCTATTTCTGATGTATTGAGTTTTGGTACATTGAAATGCCCAGTTGGCATTTGGAAAAGCATGACTAGAGGCCAGGAGAGTAATTAGAGTGCATGAATAAATAGATTTTAGAGTAATATGCATCAAAATAATCTACCATATAAAGACTATTATACTTTCAATAGACAGAAATTCTGCTTTAATATTTAATAGTGATGGGATATGATGACAAGCTATATACAAGGAAGGAAGTAGGCACCAGAGAGAAGACAGAGTTCCAAACAGTAAATCCCTGTACTATAGGAAAAATAATAGTATAGACCAATTAGAATATTGGATAGTAGTTTTGAAACATAATGTTTCTAGAGCTTAAAACTTTCTTTATTTCATGTATAACAGATATAATTTACATAATAGGTGATCTTTTAACATCTTGCTTGGCTAATTAGACTATAAGCACTGAAGATCTGGGTCTCTGATGTATCCCACCAATCTCATAAAAATGTCCCCATTCAAGGCAACTTCCCATTTTGACAGACTTAATGGATTCTCCACTCTATGAAGGCTACATAGGCTACTACTTGAGTATGGAATTTATGGTAGAAAGAAGAGAAAAGGGAAGTTCTTGGTGCTCAACTCATGAACTTAACTGATCCAAATCCAAAATCAAAACTAAAAATGGTGCCATAACTATGAACATGTATTTTTTCCTTGTGTTTGACAGCTGCATTTTTACAGGATAAGTAAACTTTCTTTCATAGTCCTTGCCTATGCTGGGTGGTTTATGATAGTACAGGTATCCCACCTCACTGAGATCATTACTGCTTTACAGTTGTAATTTTTAAAAGTTCTTTCTTAATAGGAATCAGTCTGCCTCCCTTCAATTTCCACTCAATTAATCTTAGCCCTTCATTGTTATAGAGAACCATTGCACTTCTTCTGCCAAATAAGTTGTCTTCAAGTAACTAAAAATAAAAATAGGACTAGACAATAAATTTAATTTTTAAGGAATTCTTGAGTATGAAAAAAATCTCTTTACTAAATGACTGAATCTAAAATTTCTTGTCTTAGAAGCTGCATTGGGCACTGGTAGATAAAATTACTTGCCTACAGTCACATGGTAGATGTGGGTGAATCCATGTCTTCCTGGCTTCAATGTTAATATTCTGTTTTCCATGCTACATTACTTCTCCAAAAACGTGCCCTATAAACATCTTCTTTTATAAGATAAATATCTCCAGTTCTTTCAATTGCCTTTATATGTGGTTTTAAGATCATTTTCTCACGTCTTTTTTTTTCTTTCCAAGCTAAGTAATCCTAATTCTCCTTTCTTTTGAGAGTCTCATTATTGTGAATGTCAGATAAACTCATTTTTTAATTTTCTCCCTTGAACCCTCTTAAAATCCTCTGCATAATCCTTATGTTTTTAATGAATAATTAATGTATATGCACAAATATTTTTGGTAGCTAGTGGCTCAGTGGAGAGGGCATGGGGCCTGGAGACAGAAAGATCTGAGTTTAAATCTGACCTCAGACACTAGTTATATGAATCCAGGCAAGTCACTTAACTTCTATTTGCCTTAACTCACTAGTGAAGAAAATGACAAACCACTCCAATATCTTTGCAAAATAAAACAAAACCAAACAAATCATGGACAGTATTGGTATTATGTAGTACACAGGTTCATGAAGGGATAGGCACACCTAACCAACTGGACAACAATGTAATTTTCCAGTACTGCTTTCAAGTAAAAGGGCTATGTTATTAACTGGTATTAGGGAAAAGGTTAAAAATTGATATTTCCAATAGGCATATAAAGCCTTACCTTAAGAGATCAGCCTACCAGACGTGACATACCTCATAGAGGTCAATCATGATGTTACCCTCAGGCCCTCGGCTACTCTGGACATTTTCCAGAGCTAGTGTAAAGTAGACACCACGTGTGTCTGAGATGTAGAGGTTGTATGTGTCATTTTGGTTCCACTCTTGGACTGCTGCAAACACTTGATTCTCATCTGTGCTGATGACATGCATATCCTAGAAAGAAGACAAAGAGAGATGAGAGTACAGGAGCTCCACTGCCTCTGTCAATCCTCCTTCAAGTTATTCTGTAGGTCTGGAAAATGAAATGAATCTTCAGGCTAATAAGAAATCCTTTAATAGGCATCATGATTGCAAATAGTCTCTCTTTTGCATATATGCAAGATATTAATTAATTGAAGGAGTGTTAATCAAACATTTTTTTGATGTGGTTGTGAGGATGAGCATTAAAGTATTGGGGGAAGGGAGCTTAGGTATAATTTGGATATCTTATTAAACAACTTGAAAAATGCTTTCTCAAATGAGTAGGACTTGGGAGAATCAATCACCATGATTTATTTGCAAAGCACAAATATGGAGCTTGCTCAAAAGGCTTATGCAGAGTAAACTTGAGAGGAAAAGGGCTGAGAGGAAGGGAAAAGGAAAAGATAAAATGAAAGAGAGTTGACCTATCCTAAGCCCAGTCAGATCACAACTTTTCCCCTGAGGTGGTTCATTGTAGTATCTCATGAAGATGTTCAATATGAGAGGAAAAGATAGACCAAGTTATCTGGTCACTTTTAATATTCATAGTTAACCCATATCTTTGTTCTCTAAGGTACAAGAAAACTTAAATGTAACAAATCTATTTAACACTTTACTTAGCTACTTGCATATATTATGTATAGACATAATTTGCATAATAGGCAACCTTTTCAAATCTTTCTAGGTCAATTAGACTGTGAGGACCTTGTACCCTGAATACTTGCTTTTTTAAATTCTTACTACTTAACCCAAGGCCAAGAACATAGTAGGAAAATAAATCTCTTTCTGAACTTCATATCACTTTCATATCATATGCATTCATTCAAAAAAGTTATTAAGTACCTTCTAGGTACTGTGAGGCTCTATTATGAAAGTTTTATGATGTTGCTTATATTATTTCTTCTCGTCTTATCCTCTTCATTTTCCTCTCTCTTTCCCTTAGAATGTAAACTACTGGAGGGCAGGCACTGGTTTTCACTTAACATGTGTCCTTGACTAAAGTGGGGACCTAACCAATATATGCTGAATTCAGTTATGATGAATTCAGACAGAGACTGAGTTTGAATCTTGTTTTTGATTATGTGCCCATGTGACAATCACCTCATTTCTCAGTATCAGTTTCTTCATTTGTAAAATAAATAAAATTACACATGAATTAACTACATCAGAGGGTTACTTTGAGGAAAGCACTTTGTAAAATTCAAAACATTAATAGAAATTTAAATTTGAATAATAGGTATTACTGGGTATAAACTCCAAAAAGGCAGAGCTTCTATTTTTTTTTTTATTTCTGTCTCACTCAGGATATTTGACATAGTATCATCCATTAGGATAATGAATATTGCGATAAGACTTCCCAAACAAGAGTGACTGTTCAAACTCTTTTTCATCTAGAATAGTGTTCTGGAAAGTGTGAGCCAGGAGAAGAGATCTCACATACCTGAGGAAAATCTCAAGTTTTACTGATTTCCTGGGGTATATTTTCTTATTACTTCTATAGTTCTTAGCCTATAAAAGCAAATGTTTTCTAATAATCCATTGGATCAGGAGAGATTAGACAAGAAGACTTTATTCACATTATCCCCTTCTTTCTCTTTGGGATTATTATCATCAAATAAAACCATAAAGATAATTTGCCAGACTTGCCTTAAAAACTAAAAAAGAAATAAATAAAACTTCAGGAAATGAAATGCTACAATGTGTCTCAATCACAAATTTCAATGTGTACTTCATGATCTTGGGAATGTTTGGAAGTCCTCTCTTACTTCTAACTTAAATATATCTTTATACCAAAATATCTTTCCTCTCAATCAGACAACTAGCAAGTATTTGTTACTCCTTCTTTGGACAAAGTACCATTCTATGCACTCTGGAGATCACAAAGATACATAGTACATGATTTTTATCTGTAATGTAAACATATAGTTTCAATAAAAAAATTCTCCAACTTTTTTTTCAACTCCCTTGCATCCCTCATTTGCAAAGTTGACGGAAAGCAGTTTAAATTTTCTCAAGTTAAATTTAGGGAGGGAATGCTCTCAAAAAAAAAGCCAAATAATGAGAAATCCATATATTTTATGCTGAAAGCAAAGGTTTAGTTGGGGCATAGAGTGGGGGGAATGTTGTTCTTCAATGTATGGGACTTCAATGGGGCTCAGACAATAGGCGAAGCTCAAAAAAGCTCAAAACCTCCATTGATTCTTGATTCATTGACCATAAAGTCTAAACTCCTCAAATTGTCATTTTAATATCATCTAACTCCAACCAGTTTTTTAGTCTTTTTTGCACATTACTCCCAGTCCTACATATTATATCCCAGTCAAACTGGCCAACTTGCTTTTCCTCCAATTTGGCATTAATCTCTCTATATCTTCTTGTCTCTGCATATATGTATATATATATATATATACATATATATATATATGCATATATATATATATATGTATAGACATTCTCCAAACCCAAAATTCATTCCTCCATTTAGTTTTTTTTTTTTAAAACTCAAATCAGGTGCATCTCTTCCTAGAAGCTTCCTTAACTCCTCTGCTTATTAGTGTTCTTCATTTCTTCACTTTATCTGCTTTCTACATCTCTGTTTACCTGTTATTCAGTCCAGGGAGAATGGAAGCCTCTCCAGGCTAGAGACTTAGCCTTCTTTTTATCTATTTTCCTCTATTATTTCACTCAATTCTTTGAAGAGCCTCAAGCTAACATTAAAGTTCTCTTTCCCCTCTGTCCTCATTCCTCTTCATCTAAATCTCTTTGCTACCCATCAGGTTAGCCTTGGTCTTTCATGGATTCTTCTAATGGCTTGATAAGATTAAACCAAAACAAAGCAAGCAAAGTTAAGCATAAAAGTTGGGTTTTATTCTGTTCCAAACAGACCAGTTCCTGGCTTTGATAGAAACCTCTAAATATCTGCACAAATGGTCCTTCCAACCCAAGCTTGGGTTGCTTCCACTTTGAAAGTGTAATGAGGTTGTAATGAAATAGCTCATCTCCTTAAATAATATACTCTCGGTCAAAATAATACATTTGCTAGCTTTCCTGACTTCTATTTCTCTGAGAATGACTTAAATTAATCATAATGTCCTCTTTCCAAACCTCAGAAGAGGAACTGCCAGAATGCTTCCAGAGCAGGAAATGAGGAAAGGAGAGAAACAAGTTCCAGGGGTTCAAAGGCAGTTCTTTCAGTCTAGATTATCCAATTGCCACCCACTGGGAGCCACAGGACTTTGGTGTTCAGGGTGATAACTGAACCTAGGCAACTGATAAGTACCCATTCTAAAGTCACCTAGCAACAGGGTGAGAGGTTTCTTTAGATTTCAAAAATGCATTTCAAATCACACTTCTTAGGCTACTCAGATCGGATGAGATATTTCCTATGACACCATTGCAATATATGCCTGACTTTGTCTGTTTGTGCATTTCTTACAAAAGAATTCCTAAATGTTCACAAGGTCAGGTTAGCATATTGGAAATGGCTCTGGAATGGCTGTTAGGACATATCTGATATTTTGCAGTGCTTTTTACATTCCTCAAAGCTTCTACACATTCTTACCTCACTCTTTAATCACAGGAATTGGGTAAGATAAATGCTATTGTGGTTTTATGATTTAGAATTACAAAGGGACTTCAAAGATCATTTAGAGTAATCCCATCATTTTACAGATAAGGAAACTGAAATAATAAATGTCAGAACTGAGATTGGAATCTAGTTCTTCTAACTCTAAACAAGTACTCTTTTCCATTGTATCAAAGGTGAGGTATTAAAAAGGTGATAAGAAAGATGAAATTGCATCCTTAGTTAATAAAGATTCAAGTCTCTTAACTTCTGTTTGGTTCTCTTCCTATTAGATATTCCTGTTTCCATAAGTGGATGAGATGAATGTATTGATGGGTAACATGGAGGAGCAAGATAAGGAAAGGGAGGATTTCAAATGAGTCAGAAGTCCTTGGTTGGCACAGTCATTCTTCAAATCTTCCACCTAGCAAAGTTTGGGGCTATAGTTTGCAGTTTTCTATCTTTTGCTTCACTGACTAGAAGGAAAAAAGAAGAATTTTATTCAAGAATTTCTTGTTTTCCTAGATCATATTGCTCTTTTTAAGGATCCCCTACATGCTAAATTCTTAGCATGACTGTTGGAATGTGACCATTGAAAGGACAGGGATAATAAATACCATCACAACCTCAACTGACATATATTTATATAGCACTTTAAGGTTTACAAAGTTATCTTTTATGCACAAACTCATCTAATCTTCTCAATAAACTCAGGATATATTGTTATTATCCTTGTTTTACATGTAAGGAAATTGAGGATTGGATAATTTAAGTTACTTTTCCAAAGTCATACATTGAATAACTGAGGGAGAATTAAATCCTATTTACTGACTCCAAATCTTGCTTTCAATCCAATAGTTCATATTGCCTCAAAAAGACTAATCCAGTAATGAGAGATAAGATCTTGAACTTTTCCTCCAAAGATTTCAAATATGTCATTTGCCCTTAAGAATTTATGTTCTTTCCCTATGGTCCATGTTCATCCCAATCCAGATTAGGCCATCTCCAAGGGAATAATCAAATCAAAAGAGAGGCAACATGTTATTATTGTTACAATAGTCAGATTATTAGATTTTGAATCATAGCATATAGGTTCATGCCATGACTCTGTGTTATATTTTAGAAATTTCCTAATCTCTCTCTGGGCTTAAATTTTCTCCTCTGTAAAAATAAGAGATTGGAAAATATTACATCAAAAGTTTCTTTTAACTTAAAACTCTATTCTCTCATGAAAAGGAAAATTTATTTCAGATCTCTAATGTCCTACAATAGAATTGGGATTTTTAAATCCAGGGCTTTGATCTCTTAGGTTAGTATACCCTCCACTAGGTGGTGCTAATACCTTAACAGAGTTAAGCTGATTTTTGAAGCATTAGTAATGGATGGCTAGTATTTGACCACTATTGTAATAAGGCTTATTGGATGGATTCAGGAAACATTATCTAGCCAAAGTATCATGAAGGCTAGTGTAGGAGTCAGAAAACCTGATTTCTGATCTTGACTCTGCTATTTTCTTACTGTATAACTTTGAACAAGTCATTTCCACTCTCTTGGCTTCTGTTCTCTCAAGTAGAGGGACAATGGTATATTACTCTGATCAAAAATGAATTGACAAAACTAGGGGATTTTTGCTGCTGACAAGTGTACAAAATAAAGGCAGAAGTGTAAACCAGGTGAATTCACTTACATTTTATTCTTGGACTTTGGATATTTCTTGTTCTTAATCAAATTATTGTCTGAGAAAATGGTAGTTTAATATTCAATCCTAGTCACATTCTAGAAGAAAGACCTTCATTCTAACCTGAATACTCTTCACTTTTGTTAGATTAAATGATAAAGTATAATCTCTTAGAAAAATTCAAGATCTGTCAGACTACTCTTAATAAAGAGAGGCTTTCTAGTCACTACACACTAACAGAATGGAAAGTGGTTCTTAGATAGCTAGCAGGTAGTCCTGAAGAGAATTTGCATCAAAATTGGAAAATAGGAGTAATACCCAAGAGATCAACTGAGCAGCATTTTCTGGAAGAAAAGATGAGAAAGACAGGGAGAAAGGAAAATGAAGGGAGACAGAAAAAAGAAAACAATAGAAGAAAAGAAAAAAGAGAGGGGGGAACAAATAGGAGAGAAGGGCAGAAATCAAGAGTGAAGGGGAGATATAGAAAGAGAGAAGGAGAACATGTACATGGAAAATTGGTAATTTCTGTATGAAGTAAAGTATTTATGTTATACTCGGGTACAGTTCCAGGAGTAATGAATAGTAGTATGGAGTCTACAATGGCATCCTCAGTAAACAATGATGATGATTGCAATTGCTGTAGCATGGGGTCACATAGGCTTCCTATGTATGTGCCTTTATATATGATCTCCACATCTATTTGTCTTCTCAATGATAGTGTGCACATTTGTGGGAAAATATTATCTATGTTCTGGGGGATAATATCTCATTGCTATTTTTACTATGCTATTTCATTTAATAACTGCTTTGAACTTCTTTCTGGATGACTATTAAATCTAATTATATTAATGAAGGCTCATGAACTGAAATTTTTGTGAAAATATATAATCACAAATTACTTTGCACCTGAGGTAGCTTTTCTGAGGACCCAAAATGTGAGGTAGACAAGGTATACTAGGAGCTACATATGTGACTTGAAGGAATTAACAAAATAATTTCTAAAGCTTAGCAATGCAATGTGGTTTAGTGGAAACAAAAGTTTCTGGAAAAAAGAGCCCCTGATTCTAGTTCCACTTCTGCCACTAGTTTATTATATGGACCTAGATAAGTTACTTAACTTTCTATGGCTCAATTTATTCACATGCAAAATTTTAAAATGTTGTACTAGTCAACATATGAGTTACATCCCTGTATTATTTATTTTGCTAAACTACGATTCTTCTGTCCCTTCCAGTTTGAATACTTAGTCAATTTTATAAGATTAAAAGACAATAAGACAGAGACAAGGGGGATTTAAGAAGCTGAAAGCAAACAGAGAAAAAAAGGTAAAGATGATCCAACTGTACCTTAGGCAGGGCATACTTAGGTAGTTTCATCTGTGCAAATGCATTCCTACGATAAGATACATAGTAATGTGGACGTCCTCCTGAGGTCAACTGAGGCAAAATAGAAAAATTATAACAATAGATTTTACTAATATTTCTTGTGATCAGTGAGCAAGTAGAGGCAAGAAAGCAATCACCAATACAGTAATGTGAAGATCTATTATTTATAATGTGAAGGGGAGCTAGGGCATAGTAATTGTGAGTCTATTAGAGTCAAGAATGTATCTCTGGCTAAAAGTCAGATTCTTCAACTTTCAATGTGTCTTTCATGTGCGAAACCTCAATAAATTTTCTCATTTGGTAGAAGATATGGGTTTATGATATAGACTGACTCAAAATCAACCAGATTCAAATGTGTCTGACTCCAAGAAGTACAAACATAAGGCCAAATTTTCATTGCTACTTAAGAAGACAATGGCTCAAACCTAGCATTGATCTAACATGGACCCAAAGCATTCAGGTCCTCTTGCTTCTTTTCTGGTCATCATAAGTTTATAAAGGAAGTTATCCAGAAGAAAAAAAGGAAAACCAAGAAATGGCCTTCCTTCAAGGGTCAGAACAGGTGCCACCTCCTACAGGAAGTCTTCCCTGATTCTGCATGTAGTTAATACTTTCACTCTCCTTAAATTATCTTGCATAAGCATATCAATTTGCAAATTTTGTTTCGCCAATAGAATACAAAATCTCTGAAGAGATGGGATATTTTTTTTTTAATTTGTATCCCCTGTCTATCAATTGGGGAATGGCTGAACAAATTGTGGCATAAGTATGTAATGGAACACTATTGTTCTATTAGAAATGATGAGGGATGGGATTTCTGGAAAGACTTGCATGAACTGATGCTAAGTGAGATGAGCAGAACCAGAAGAACATTACACATTAACAATATGCGATGATGATCAATCTTGATGGACTTGTTTATTCCATCAGTGCAATAATCAGGGACAATTTTAGGGGATTCATGAAGGAGAATACCATCTGTATATAGAGAAGGCAATGTGGAGTTTAAACGAAGATCAAAGATTGTTATCTTCAATTTTTAAAAGCTTTCTTATGTAATATATACTATTGCTATCTCTGATGCTCTCTTTCTTCCTTTTGGATCTGATTCTTCCTCACAACACATTCTATTTTGATCTAAGTTTGATCTAAGATGCAAATTTAAAGCCTACAGATTGTCTTCTGTTGGGGGGGGGGTAGGGAAGGGAAGGAAGAGGGGGAGTAAAATTGTAAAACTCAAAGGCTTGCAAAAATGATTGGTGGAAACTATCATTGCATATAATTGGAAAACAAATAAAATATTTATATAACACAAAAGGGAAAAATAAAATTTGTATTCCTAATATAACCCTTAATAAATATTGGCCTAGTACCTTACATTTAGTGATTAAGTATTTTTGCTAATCTATTGGATTATAGGCCATGTTAGTTAAAGATCTCTCCAAAATAGAAATATTGAAAGTAACCCTAGAAGATAAGAGATCATGCTATTAATTTAAAGAATGCAAGGGAGAGGAATATATATCTATTTTATGTGAGCACCTACTGACTCACAGCAAACTGCACAGTCATCAATGTCATACCTTTCCAAACACTTTTTTTCTTTCCTCTCTTTCCATTAAATATCAGTGGTTCTAAAGCACTATATTTTTACAGCATGTTGGTGATAAGACAGAGGGTAATTTACAATTATAATGACATGACAAGTTGGTGGTACCTATTACACTGATTCCAAGTTGAGTGAAAAGTTAGAAATTCAAAATGGCAGAATGGATTTTAAAGAGCAAATAATGTAAAGAGATTTGAAGGAGTTACTAGAAAATTCAAAAATGTCAAGGTTTTGGGGAAATTAACTTTGAAACTTATAATAAACTATAATATATTTCAAAGACACTAATGAACATTCCTTATGTCTTCTTTCTTAACTCATACATTTTGAAATGTGAACTTCATAAATTTTGGTACAAAGATGACATTACCACTAGAATGTAAACATTAGGAAAAGTTTTTTTTTTTAATAAAAAAATCAGGTTTGCTTTTCCTCATATTTAGCATAGTGCCTTACTCATGTTACTCACTTAAATGCATGTTGGATATGTAAGTAAGATTGAAATTCCTTTATTATTTTTTCAGTTAAAGGTTCTCTTTGTCATTAAAGCACAGGAAACATTGCTGGCTTATTTTTAATCTACACTCCAAACATATCTAATAATTACCCTTACAATAAATGCTTCACATGGCAATAAGTAAAAATATGCTAAGTGGTCTTCCATGCCCTTTGATTCAGGTGGCCTTTCAAATGAAACCCTAATTTCAAAAACTGTCCTCCAATGTGACAATACATCTCATCTAAATTCTTCTTATCCTCATAATAGTCAGTGCATAACAATAATGGTTGATTACATTCTCTCTCTGTGTGAGTCTATCTCTCCTTCTACCACATCTAGCTGTTTCACGGCCTCTCCTTTAGTCTGTTTTTTTTTTTAGAAAATACTTTTTTTGAAAGAAAAAAGCCTGATTGGTCTGCTGCTGTCCTGATAGCAAGAGATTGACATATCTGCCCAGCTCAATGATAATAGGGAGCTGGAAATGGAATACAGGATGAGGAGGTTGATTGGAGATTCAGATCATTCTGATGTCTATTCCTGATTCTGTGAACAGCACCCCTATGACCTCATAGTGATAAGGTCCTCCAGGCAGAGTCAGAAGAAGCTAATTAGTATTCTGATGATTTGGAAATTGACATACTAAACTCTGTCTCTTTTATTGAAAATCACACATCCTTTTTTTCTAGAAAGGATCCTTTAGTTTGTTGAAAGTAGAAAGGGGCACATGAGAAAGGGGATATGTGGGGAAATTTTTTTTCTTGGAAACCAATCAATAGAAGTGGATGCCACACACCTGAACAAAAACGTAATCATCCTGAACAATCAGAGAGTCAGGGTCGATGTAGCCAGGAAAAGGTTTATTTCTATTGCCTTCTGTGCAGTTCTGCATCCGGCAGGTTAAGTATTGTGAATCTGGAAGGGAAAAAAAAGAACAAAAAGAAAAAAATATTATACCAAGGACCAATAGTTACTCATTTCTTGAGTTCTTTTCTTATCATATAGCTTTTCCTTCTTTTCCTTCAACAATTCTACTCACAGCTCATTACTTCTATTCTTTTTGCCCTAGCATATTGTCATAGTTCTTGGGTCAGAGTAGTTATTCCTTTGGTGAGGAAAGGTTAGGGTGGGGAGAAGTAGAGAGATCGAGATTAAAAAGAAGTTAAAGAAAAAGAAATATAATGGTACACAGAAATGGCAAATTTTGGTGATTTGGGGTTTTCTTCCATTGGTTGAACATGGAAGAAAATGGGGGGGGGGGCGGAAATCTCTATATGATTGTTAGATTACTATCACACTTTCTATAGTGACAGTTTGTTGACATCATTTTTATTCTCCAATACAAAAAAAGGAAGAAGGGAGGAAAGGGGACCTCCAAGAATACTGCTCACATTTTGAAAATGAGCATCCTGAGTCTGAGAGTCAGAATTCTGTCTTCAGTGTTAAGTACAACTAAAATGAGGATATTTAGACTTTGACAGTTCCATTAAATAAGACATCAGGAAACTCACCACTGGCAGTACTACAACCCCTCCCCTCACTCAATCCCTCCCCTTGCTTTATGAAGTACTTTTAACCAAGATTATCCAGTAATGATGTACTCTACTTCCAACTAAATGAAATTCCATACTTTTCAAAACAGAAGGCTTGGGTAGAAATTCATATTACCATGGGAGTCTTTAATTTTACAAAAGAATTTACTGTAGACTGTCTTTCCAAATTCTACTTATTTAAAACTTTCCAAAAAACATTTACAGTGAAAGGATCCCTTGCACTCTAGAAGGCAGCCACTAGGGGGAAATATGCCCATATATTCTACCCAACCAATTAGAAGCTTCTGAAAGACATTTCTGTAGTTTCTTCTCCACAAAATGCTTATGTGCTCATCCATTCTTTTTCTCCTCACTCACTCACAAGCCCAAGGTTGGGGTAGGGGTGTTAAATTATATTCTAATTTAACCAGTTAGTCCTAGTGTACCATTTCTTTTGTACTTCTGTTTCTAAATGAGGGTCCAGAATTTCTCCTTTATTTACCAAAAGCTTCATTTTTTTATCAGATCTAATTTAAGACTCAACACCCAGTGATCTTCCTTTGCCCAAATTCCTACAATACTTATGAAATGTATCACACTTTTATCCAATTTTCTAAGTACCCCCTGGTCTGGGGAGACTCTTCCTATTCTCTCAAGGCCCCCAATTTCAGATTTCAAGGCTCTGTGAAGTAGATCTTATCTCCATGACTTCTTTCCTAATCTCCCCAGTGGCAAATGATTTCTCCCTGTTCTCCATTTTTATAGCACTGACTGTCCTTGTATCTCTCCTTTATACTTATCAGAATCTAATGTGTAATACAGGCTAGAAATTCTCTTCCAAACTACAAACCCCCATAAGGTTGCACAAGTTCTTTCTCATTTGTCTTTTATTTACAATTACCAAGAGAAGACTATAGACACATAGGATAACTAAAAAATTAGTTGAATTTATACAAGATTAATTTAATTAAATCATAATAATCAACTTTTCATTTGAGAAATGTATGGGTCCTTTGAAAAAGCTGCCCAAAATTTGGTTTAATGGTTACCTGTGCTAACTGATTTTTGCCCAGTTATCTTTATCATTTTTTCTTTTGCAACTCTTAGTTCCACCTTCTCAAAGACATGTAAATAATCTATAATGTATATAGCAACATCTCACCTATAAGGATCTCAGCTGAAAATCAAGAACAAGGCAAAAAATTAGACATTTCAGCAGCAGAAATAGGTATTCACAAAGCTCATGTACCTTTATCACAAGTGAGCATTTCAAGTGCCAGTTCAGACCATAATCCCTCTTAAATTAGATTAGTTCTTGCTAAATTGCTTATCTGTTGGTAACTAAATCCACTACAGATTAAAGAAGCAAATCTGAAGGGAGTAAGGGGCAAACTAAATGAGACAAAATGAAAACAGAAGTGATCATTGACAGACTTATTTGAGAAAAAGATTAAGAACAACTATAGGGGCTGCTAGGTGGTACAATGGATAGAGCACCGGCCCGGAGTCAGGAGTACCTGAGTTCAAATCTGACCTCAGATGCTTAGTAATTACCTAGCTATGTGACCGTAGGCAAGCCACTTAACCCCACTGCCTTGCAAAAACTAAAAAAGAAAAAACTACTATACAAGTTCAATCTAGCAACTCAAAAAGTACCACATTTCATATTTTAAAAAGGGGAAATAGGCTTATATATCTCAGCAGACCTAGAGGACACTACAGTAAGCAACAGCTCTTCCATGATAATGGTTAGATAACAGTAATTATCCCTCATTTACAGATGAAGAAGCTGAGGCACAAGGAAGTTAAGTGATTTGTCTGGGATCACACACGTACTAAGTTTGAAACTGAGCCAACATTCTATTTACTTCAATTCTCTTCCCACTGTAACATGTTGCTTTCTTATTATATTATAATACAACAATTAACTATAAATTCACAAATGCAAAGCTAAAAGGGACCTCAGAGTTCTTCCATATAATTCAATCCTTTCATTTTAGAAATGAGAAAACTGAGACCCAGAGAAGTTAAGTGACTTGCTCAGCCAGTATCTGAGTTAGGTTTTTGAATACTCAAGGTGATCCTGAAAAGTCAAGAAATATATACTAAACTCTCCACTGAAGGTAAGAAAAAGTAGAACATATTTGATAGATTTTCACTCTAAATGGTTAACTTTACTTGTCCTGGGATGTACCCCCTCTTTATCTATGCTTTAGAACATAGAATAGTATTTTACCAGGTCAGGAAGGGAGGATGGCAAGGAGGGAGAAAAGAATAAAATTGGAAACTGAAAATCTTAAAAAAATACAAATGTTTAAAAGTTGAGCAGATAATTGGAGAAAAATAAAATATACTTTTTAAAAAAAGAAAGATTTATTGGAATCCTTAACTTACTTTTTCGAGGCTCAAGCCTGGGGCCATCAGATTTATAAAACTTCTATATATCCCTAGTTGTTAACACCCTCTCCTTCCTCAAAATTCTTGTCTATTTTTCTATTCCTTCTTATGCCTATGTTCTCCATTGCTCTTCCCCCAAGAACCTAAGCTACTTGTTTCTATATTCTTAATAAGCACAATACTCTGTACTTAGCCAATGCTTAATAATTAATTGTGGGACTAAGCTAAAAGGGTAAAATCATTTACCTGTCCCCAAAATTTCATTCCCTGAAATGATATTTGCTCCTTATTTTGGGGTATAGGATTTCCTCAAGTAACTCTTGTGAGAAAGGCCTAAGGCTTGGAGCCTGTATCTAGTTCTTACTCAATGTGAAGTTAGAGGGGAAATGATCGATTCTAAGGGAATAGCTCAACAGCCGCCCCTGTGGTAAAGTGTTCCCAATTTGGTTTCCTTCTCCTCCTAATGGAAATACAAAGTAATTGGACGTACTTCATAATGAGAGACCAATCACTCTTATTTCCCTGGGGGCTCATCATAATAGCATTAAGTATGATGAACTCTTTCCATATTCAATTCCTGTGGATATATGCTGTGATTCCATAGGAAGTGTCTTGTAATTTGGCATTAATTAACGTCAATTAATATATGCAACTGCTAAGCTTCAGAATTAATTTCATTACTTTTCCTGCACAGATGTTTTCCTTGCCATAGGTAATTAGGACATTATGCTTCTCTTTTCAAGCATTCTCACCCTCTACAACAGCTGCTGCTTTGAATAATGTAATAGCCAGTTCCCCTTAAAGAAACTTTGCTGCACATCTAGGAAGGGGGCAAAAGAAAGTCAAGGCAATTCCTGCCCCCCAGTAACCCACTGACCCAACTTAGTCCCATTATGAATTTCAAAATATTCCTCCAACATATTTTCTCTTCTTCATTTTTTTGAAGGAAGGATTTATACATATACTAGGGAAAATGCTTTTGTGTAATGTTTCTAGTTTTTCAGAAGTATCTGCAAAGATGCCAAAAATGCCTAGAAAATTAGGGAGAGAAATGAGTTTGGTGCAGTCAAAAAGAAACATTGAACAAGAGAGTCAGAAATTTGAATGTTGGTCCTAAGCAGAGCAGTAATGAAAATAGGGGAAATCTGGGCTTTGTCCAAAGACACTGAGAGTAGATGATTTGAGGATCAATTTCTTCTCTGATTTATCATTCTAAATAGAATGCTAACTTTGATCATCCTGGCCCCCTCACCTAGTTCCAGACTCCTCCCACTGAGCCAGGATGCCATTTTGATGGCATATTTCTCAATCTACATAGTTACTGCACCATTGTAGTAAGTTCAGGTATGTGCAGGAATTAATTTAAAACAGTTCTCCACAGGTCCAACTATTAAATATTCAGGGTGAATACACCCCTGAGAAATGGGCAAACACTACATCCCAAAGCAAGATTTAGTAGCTTGTTGATTGTCTAAACTCAATAAAACAATGACAAAAATTTAATTGTACAGATTTAATTGAAAAGTGTGCCACAGTTATATTTCAGAGACCCAATTCTTAAGCATTTATTAGTATATCTTTGTGTGGGACTGCATCTAATATGCTAGTGATTGTCTATTCTCCTTGGATTCTGGTTCAAGTCTCAAATAAATGAGCTCAGGTGTTAGAATTCCAGGTTAAGACTCTAGTCTCTAATTTTACCACAAATAAGCTCTGTGACCCTGAACCTGGACTTTCTCCTTACGGTGCCAGTTTCTTCACCTATAAAATGACAAAATATGATTTAAATAATTTTCTAGATCTCTCCCAGATATATAGTTCCATGATTGACAGGAACTCCCATTTTTATTGTTATTGTTGTAGGAAGTTTTTAACATTACTATTTCCAGTCATTCCAATTTTGAAAGCAGAGAGGCGGAGAAAGCTTAAGAAGAGGTTCATTTTCCAAATTTCTCTGTTTTAAAAAAATAAAAATATCAATATTGCATCAATATGATACAAAACAACACAAAAGACCCATAATTTATTTAATTTTACACTTGATGTGTGTTTATATGTGTGTGTGTGTGTACATGTGAATACACACACATTCCCATATATACATGCATTGGTCTAGTTCTATTCAGAACCTAATAAGTGATTTCAGGGGAACTGAATAAACATGGGTTGACCACAAAGAGAAATGAATCTTACCCACTTGTTCATTCATATAATAGGATCATTCATTCCTTCATAAAATAGAATCAATGTTAGAGGTAGACTGAATCAGCATAGTATCCGGTACACAGCAAATTCTATATAAACGCTAGTTATTATTAATCAACAAGCATTTATTAATTGATTAACATGTGCTAACTACTGCACTAATTGCTAAGGCAAACAGAAAAAGAAAGGGAAACAATTCCTGCTTTCAAGGAAGAAAAGCCTTTCATGCTGGCTGAGAAAGGGAAAAGAAATATTTGATAGTAGCAAGCAGAGACGTTCTGAAAGAAGAGAAAGAAATGGAAAGTGAAAAGAGCAAGGAAGGATCAAAAAGGGAGGGAAAACAGAGGGAAGGAAAAAGAGAGGCAAAGAGAGGCATAGACACATAGAGGCAGAGAGGAAGGAGAGGTAGAAAGGAGAATAAAAAGAGAGAGGGAGGGAAAGAGCAAGAGACAGACAGAGAATGAGAGATGGAGAAAGAGGGGGAAGAAAGCAGAGGGTAAGTTTTAAGGAAGCAATCTCATAGAAAAGATGGAGATGGTATCAAAATATGGAGAACATCATTGCATGTTTCAGTTAATCTATGTGATATTTTATGTTTGAAATAATCATTCTTTGGGGAGTTTTTTTTTGTATTTTTTTTTTTAGGTTTTTGCAAGGAAATGGGGTTAAGTGGCTTGCCCAAGGCCACACAGCTACATAATTATTAAGTGTCTGAGGCCGGATTTGAACTCAGGTACTCCTGACTCCAGGGCTGGTGCTCCATCCACTGTGTCACCTAGCTGCCCCTATGTTTGAAATAATTAAATGTACTGTATGAAAATAAAAAATAAAAAGTTTTTAAATGTTTCCAGTCCTGTCTTGTGTTAGTATCTGCTTATTAAACTTATTTCCTAATTTACAACATTTCTAATATTTTATTTTTTCTTGAAATGATTCAATTTTTAAAATTTATTCTTATTTTTGTAGAAATCATGGTATTTATATATTACAAAAATATTCTGCTTCTAATATTTTCAATTAAAAATACAAATAAGAGAGAGATAGGGAGAAAGGAAGAAATAGAAAGGGAAAGAAAGAAACGGTCAGAATTATTATTTTATTTATCATTCAGAATTAAGAAGGTGATGGAAAACATGTTAATAATGCAAATTAAATTATAAGTGTGCTATATATGTTAAAAATTTATGTATGCACACACACATGTGCTGGTCATTAAATATTTACCAGACTGCTACTGAATGCATACACTTATATATCTCTACATGTATTTATATGTACATACTATACATTCACATGTGGTTATATGTATGCTTATTATATGCGTGTGTGTGTGTGTGTGTGTGTGTGTGTGTGTGTGTGTGTAAAAATTGGCTGGTAAACAGCATGGCTCTCTATTATTCATTGGGTAGAAGGTACTCTATTAATAGAGCATTGCAGTAATCGAAGTAGGAAGGAATGAAGACCTAAGCTACAGCAATAGTTATAAGTAAAGAGAAAGGCGGCATATGCAAGAGCTACTGTGGAGGTAAAATCAACAAGACATGGTGAATGATTAGATATGTGGCAGAAAGGAATAGTTTCGTGACTGTTTTTTTTTTTTCCATTGGTACATATCAGGAGCAAGATGGCTTTTTTTTTCTTCTTCAGTGTGTTTGCACACATTTGAGCTGTATAAATTGATATCCAATGCCTGACAAGGGAGAAGTAAAGCAAAACACAGATATCATACTTAGCCCTAATGGTAAAAATGATCTTTAAGTTTCATACAAATCAAGTGATCATTAAAGTTGAAAAGGACCATAATGATTCTATATCCTGTCCCATTTTAAGATGAGAAAATTGAGTCCTCTTCACTGTAAGATAAAGTCACAAATGTCTTTAAATAAAGCCAGAATAACATTGGATAATTGTAAAGGCATCCAAGGATGATTATTTGAACTTAATAAATCTTAACAGATCACAAAATTTTTAATTCCAGTTAGAAATTAGACTAGAAATGAAAATAACTCTGGGATATGTAGAGCCTATGATACTAAGGTGTTAATAGGTGTTATTAGATACCAGACTGTGAGTAGAAAACAAGGTAAAACAAGAAAATGAGGGCAGGAAATTTGTAAGTGTGTAGGGAAAGTACATAGGAGATCATGAAAGGGAGTTAAAAATTAAAAAAATTGGGTATACCATGGCAAAAACATGACAAATATGCGATTTTTCCAAGGACCAGCCATGTTAGGTACAATCTATACTAATAACCAATAAGTGCTTGTAAATACTTTGTTATTTATTTGTACTGGGTTGGGTTGAGATGGCACATGGAAACCCAGAAAGCTGAGAATAGTAGTTGAAATGGAAAATTTACTCATGTAAACTTCTATTCCATGCTTCCCAGTAAAATCAGCAGAAGTTGGAGACTGTATGTCAAAAATCTGAACTATGTCATCTCATTCCTTCAAAAATCAGATATAAAATGTAGTTTTTGAGAATGGGGAAGGGACAGTTGGTGTTACAAATTAGAAAGTATAGTTTGCAGCTAAGTCTTACCCAAGTTCTAATCTACTCATGATATTGGTGAAGTGAATTAATTTCTCTGACCCTTAGTTTCTCCCTCAGTAAAATTAGAATTTGGTCAAAATTATCTTTGTGATATCTTCTAGCATTAAATCTTCCCCCTTGAACTCAATAATACTTTATTTTTACCAATTGCATATAAAAACAATTTTCAATATTCATTTTTTGGAAAATTTTGTGTTCCAAATTTTTCTCCTTCCCTTCCCCCTTCCTGTTCTTCCTCTCTCCAAGATGATAAGCAATCTGATATAGGCTTACATGTACAATATAAAACATATTTCCATGTTAGACATGTTGCAGCATTAAAATCTCAAAATCCTTCCAGATCTGAAATTCTATTATCATCTACTGTCCCTTCCAGATTTAGGAGCCTATCATCAACATTAGAATTGGTTAAAGAACTTAATGATGGTCAGACTGGAAAAGAGAAACTAGAAGAGCTGGGAAGGGCAGCAAGCACTGAATGGGGCAGGATGAATCTTTTCATGTATTTGAAAAAGTCTATCACATAGAAAGAAGGGAGATTAGACCTTTTCTGTTTTGCCCTGGAGGGTGGAACTAGGTGATAAAAGATGTGAAATAACAAATTTTGGCTTCAAGTCAAAATAGAAATTCCTAACAATTAAGTTAATTGGGTTCAATAGTCATTTCAGAATGACTGAAAGAATAAATAAAAGCATTTTAAGCAGTTATTATTTGCCATACATGGAACTCCACGAATTTTCAATGGTTATATTCTATGTTTGCAAATTTTCCTCCTCATTTCTGCCCTTTGAGTTTCCTGGCTTCCTTTAAGTTCCACTTAAAATCCCACCTTCTATCAGAAGGCTATCTAATGAAAGATAGATTAAGTGGAGCTATTGATTTGTACTTTTCCCCATTGTAGAGATAGACATGTGTAGACCCAGGAAGTAGTTGAATTGATTAAAGTGAGTATTTTCTATTTGTTGATTATCTTTACTTCATCTTATATTTATTGGTTTTTTTGCAATTAACAGTCTGTATGTTCTTTCAAACCTCCATTAGATTGCAATCTGAAGAGCAGGAACTCTTTTTAACCTTTCTTGTATCTACAGTGTTAAGCATAGTGCTGGCATATAGTAAAAACTTAATGCTTACTGATTAACTGATTAAACAGTAAGAATAGGAGTTTTCATTCTAACTATGGAAGAAACAAGTATGGAAGAGTAGTGGCCAGGATGGTATATTTTGGAGAATGAAGTCACCAGGACAGTTAGTGGAACAAGAAGGTAGTAAACTAAACAAATGCAATCCTCTGCAGAAAAGCTAATAGCATTCATCTGATTTCTGTATCCAGAACAAGAGAAGAGGACTAGGAATTAGGCTCCCTGAAGGAACAGGATAACAAAGTTTGATAGAATATCTTTAGATATTAAAGGAGAGGATAAACTACCTCCCATTGGGTATATTAGAGTATGGAATATTTGTTAGGTATGGTCTAGACTAAATACTTATTTAGGTCACTTATAACTTGAAAAATTCTGTGATTCTAATCAACTCAAACATGTAAACAATGGGAAAGGAATAGAAAATATTATCTTTTTTGACACCTCTACTAGTACTCAGTACTAGTTGAGTACAACTGCTCAACCACAACCTAGCTCAAGATTGTTAACTATCATTAACAAATATTGTTCATGAAGAGAATAAGCAGGGATAAACTGAGGAAAAAGGAGAAAGATGAAAGCAAAAATTTTGGGGGACAGAGTTGGAAGGAGAAGATAATAATAATACCATATGGTAGATATGGCTATAAACTATTCATATATCAATAACAAAAAGCAATAAATCTGTCTAGGTGATATCTATTATGGATAATGTTTGAAGGCTGAAGGGACAAAAGGCTTCAGTTAATAAATAAAAAAAAATTTAAGGAATACCTATTATGTGTGTCTCACTTTATGCAAGATGGTGTGGAGATAATAAAAATCATAAATCTTAGGCTTGTGATATCAACTACCTAATAATCTATTTGTTGCAAGTACTTTCTGCCTCAGTTTTCTCATTTGTAAAATGGGGATAATAAACACATCTGTTTTATTGTGAAGATGAAATACAATAATATTCATATAGATTTTGTAAGTCTTAAATTATAGCAATATAAATTTTAGCTATTATGATTATACTATTATTAGAGGTATGGGATAGTGCCAAGTATGAAACTGGACTATGAAAAACATGTATTCAACAGGAAGGAAAGTCTCCTGAGACTAGGTCTCTCACTTCAAGGAGTTCAGAGTCTAGCTAAGAAAGGAGATTCATATATATATATATGTATATATATATGTACATATATATATACATATATATACACACACACACACACACACAAAGTAGCTGAAGAAAAAGAAAAACAATTATAACAAAAAAAGTCATTTCTTTCCAGCTCTTTCAGTTTCTAATGTGTTAAATCTTCAACTTCCATTATATTTGCCCTTATTAATTCCTTTCCCCTCACCTCAATCAATATTGAAAGGAATACAGGCAGTTAGATGGCATAGTGGATAGAACAGTGGCCTTGGAGTTAGGAGGACCTGAGTTCAAATTCAAGCTCAGACACTTGATACTTACTGGCTTTGCGACCTTTGGCATGTCACTTAACCTATTGCCTTGCAAAAACAAAATCATAATATTGACTGGAATAATCATAATCCATATAGAGAACCCCCCCAGGACATCTAAATGGTATTTAATTTTTGAGAAGAGTGCCTTGGGGCAGGAGTAGGAGGTGGGAGAAGTTAAGGTGAGAGAATATGTTGTTTTCATTGTGAAATGGAACATGTCTATAAAGAAATAGCATTCTTTACTAAGATATTCTGAAGATATTCTCACCCTGAAACATCTCTCTGTCCCTGTGCCCCCTTTATTTACTGCTGAGTTATTCCTAGTACATCCTTTTGAAGGACACAAAATCAGGCATTTCTCTCCCAGATCTGCTTCTGATTCCCTCTCTTTACTTCCCCCATTCAGGTACTTTATTCCTTTTAACTCTCCTCCTCCTTTTTCAGGTCCCTTTTATGTTTTGTCCACCATCCTCCCCTCCCCCACTCCCCATCCCCATTAAAATGCAAGCTAAGGACTTGACTATCTCTTTGCTTGTATTTTATCCTAGGGCTTAATACAGTGCATAATAAATCACTGTTGGTTGACAGACTACAAGATATAAAATGATTTGGGGGCTCATGAAGGCTGACAAGTTAAAGAAATGTTTTTGAAAACTCCAAACTAAATGAATGAAAAAATTATAAGAACTGAGATAAATTTTATATTTTCTCAGTATTTTGGTGATTCTGTTCCCGTAGAAATGAAGGGACACATGCATATCATGGAAGATGGGAAACAGGTTGAATAGGTGAAGGAAGTGAATGACAGTTTCTAAATCTCCCCCTTGTACACTTGTAGATATGAGGAAGAGTGGGGAGCAGCCTCTTTTATTAGGACTGGTTTGTGAAATTCCATCTTGGGCATTATTTCAGGCAATGTTTTTTGTATAAGGACTTCCAATGTAAGAGGCAATAAAACCACAGGGTATAAGTTTCCCCTTTGAGGGGTTGGGCCAATGAATCTCAGCAAGTGAAAGGGATTATCAGCAGAAGGTTAGGGAAGATTATTCAACTCAAGCAAAAGTACATAGAAATGAGTAATTGTCTCCTATAACTCTCCAACAATAATTGGCAGTCCCTACTCAAACACTTATAGATCCATTGGGCTCCTCAATGAAGAGACAGAATTTTTAAAAAATATCAAAGGAAGAAAATGATAAAGACTAAACTAGGTAGCTAGAATTCTTGTTATCTACTTATATGTTTACATATTTTATACAGACCTCTCTACAATTAAAAGCAATGCATTCACCTATATGCATACACCTCTGTCTCATATATTTTTAAATCAGATTTATATCTTATTTCTTCCCCATTCTGACCCAGGAAACAGAGCCTTTTCACAGTTCTTATATGTCAGTTTGCCTTTGGATAAACACTGGGTCCAATAGTGAATGTCACTTCCAATAAATATGATCAAAATCTTCTAATAATACTGCCCTTGATGGATTATATCTGAGATTGTTCTTTTTAGCACACCTCCCTAGGCAGACAGAGAGTACAAGTAATAGCAGCTTCTCTGTCACAACATCAACCTTCAAGGCACCCTGGTTTCAAAGGACATTGAGCTCAGCAATAATTTTGCCTGGCCACATTATACCAGATGTGGTGTGTGGAATTCCCTAAAATTGAGAGGCTATGATATTTACTGTAATTAATCATAGCATTTAAATCAATGTATGGAGGAATTAATAATTGGACCAGGCTGAATTCTGAAGAACAAACCCTAAAAATCAGAGATCTTTAAAAAGATAAAAGAATTAGTCAGATTTAGTAGCTGTTATAATGGAAGATATTTTCACCTTAGTTTCTAATTTCTGTTTTCTGGTAGCACCATCTCTGTAAAGTTTGGACTTTCATTAAGCAGAGATGCTAAAAACCAATGTACTATCTTTGTATCTTGTCATATAACCCATATCATATATGATTTCATATTGAAATAATATGTTACATGCATCAAGATTTCCTATTCCCACTCTAAATATTTAAAACTCTTCTTGGGTAGAGAAATAAAGAACAAATATTTATTTTAAAAAACTGGAAGGAAGGGAGAGACAATATAAAGCTATTGGTATTCCAGTAGCAACTGGTCAGCCCTGAGTTTGATTTTGATAAATGTTCTCACAAATCCTGCCAACTACATCTCTAACACCTTCCTCTTCTGACATCTCTACTCTCTCCTTCCCTGCTTCTTTTCTTTTCTCTCTCTCTCTCTCTCTCTCTCTCTCTCTCTCTCTCTCTCTCTCTCTCTCTCTCTCTCTCTCTCTCCCCCCCCCCCTTCATCTGGAGTCAGTTACTGAACTGAAAATGTATTTCCTAGAAGGAGTAGGGGGTAGATACATTGTGAAGATGAAATTATCTTCATTCTTTTTTTTTACATCTTAGGCAGATATTATGCTCAGATTCAATTCAATAAGTGTCTATTAAATATCTCCTAGATTCAGTATTTCAATGGGTAGGTTTTTTGAGAGGAGGGTTCTAGGTTTGTGTTTAATAGGACTAAATATTCAAATTAAGTCCTTTTTCTGGTTTTCTACCCATGGTTAATTTCTAAAGACGTCACTTTGGCAATAAAATTAGAATAAATACAATTTGAAGAAGTATGCTTCATTCCTGATGCATTGTATACCAGCAGAGACAGTCCTGTACTAGGAAGCTCTACATCAGATGAGAGAAGAATATAATTGTGGTGAGAAAGCACTAGAGATCATTAGGAGGGTAGGACTTGTGTTTTTGAAATTTTCAGAATTGTACATTACATATCAAAAGATGCAGAATTAAAGCTCTTGACATTAGAAATTCTAGAAGTAAATTCTCAAACAAATGGTAGAGAACAGGGAGCCTGGGATGGGGGCAGCAATTCACTCCTGGACCTCTGAATTTTAAATAAATCAAAGAAACAGAAATTGAAAACAGAAAGCATTCATATAACTTTTGGGTTTTAGGCCTTACAGAAACAAAGACATGATTTTTAAAAAAAAAATAACATTAACATAATATTGTAGGGGAAAAAATAAGAACACTACCCACAATTTTAAAATAAAGAAAACTAAGTTCTGACTGATTGAAACTACTGCTCATCACCAGAAGCAATAAGCCCATGTTTGAAACTTAAAAGTTTCTAGTACTGGAGTTTCAGAATTTCAATTGTAAAAAAAATAAATTTTTCAAGCAACCAAAAGAAAATTAAATTGCATATTAGGGAATCTCATTTTGAATGATCCATTACTCCACAGCTATAACAAAGGAGACAAAATACTATAACAAGTAATGGAGTTCAGATTTCAGCCAAAAATACCATATACAGCAAGTCTGGGACTAATAAACAATGAAAGTGACGGAGATTCCTTGAAAAGACAGGCATTTATGGAAAACAATCAGAAAGAAGTGATGAGAAAATTTAACTTGCAACAATTCAACAAAATACTCCAAAGAAAGTTAAGAACAATTATTAAGAAAAATAATAAAAAATGAAATAATTTTACATGTTCCTTTGGTAATATTTGGGGGGGGAAGTGATTTGAAGTATAAAGGAACAAAAAAGAAATAATCAAGGGAACAAAAGGCCTTAAAAGGATAAATATGTAAAGTGATCTTTAAAAAATTAAGAAAAGGGGGCATCTAGGTGGCACAGTAGATAGAGCATTGGCCCTGTCATCAGGAGGATCTGAGTTGAAATCCAACTTCAGACATTTAATAATTACCAAGCCCTGTAATCTTGGGCAAGTCACTTAAGCCCATTGCCTTAAAAAAAATAAAAAAAGTCAAGAAAAGCCATGGAGGAAGATTGAAATTAGTATCAATTGACTAAGTTTCATACTCCCAACAAGTAAATTGCTATCTTTTCTGATAAGACACAATGAAAAACAATGAAACAATAGAAAGTAATTTGAACATGGAAAGGGACAACAAGAATAGCATAAGTAAGGAAAGGATGATAAGTTAAAGAAGTAAAAGCAATCAGGGAAATAAGAATAGAATTGGAGCAATATGAGTAAGAGTTTTTAATGCAAGGACTAGAGATGAATGCTATTCCTTGTCTTTAAAGAAGAAATTAAAAGATGTCATTAAAGAACAATCTCATTGAGAAAACAAAATAAAATCTTTGTTGAGGGGTGGCTAGGTGGTATAGAGGTGGCTAGGTGGCATAATGGATAAAGCACTGGCCCTGGAGTCAGGAGTACCTGGGTTCAAATCCGGTCTCAGACACTTAATAATTACCTAGCTGTGTGGCCTTGGGCAAGCCACTTAACCCAATTTGCCTTGCAAAAACCTAAAAAAAAATCTTTGTTGATAGAATTCTTACATGAAGTGAAAATGATAAAATAGAAGATAAACTTCTCTGAGCAAAAGTTAGGCTTCCAAAGATCGCATCGCATCTGAAGAAAAGGTATAAATTTCATCCTGGGTCAAGCAGCACATAAGATACAGAGGGAACCACAGATAGAATAAATTGGCTTTAGGAACAAGGAGTGACCATGCTAAGAGCAAAAGCTAGAACCAAGTCTCATAATTCAAAATATAGAACAATCCTCACTACAAAACAATATTTCTTTCATTAATGGTTATTTCTATGAGAGAGACCCAGTAGCAGGCTCATCCAAAATAAAATAAAATATAAAGGAAGACAAGAAGTATATAATCTATAAGTACATTAGCATAGAAATAGGATGGAGGATGGAAAATAAGAGAGGTACTCCAAAAGAAATATATCTTATTAAGGAAAGAGACAGAGAGATAAACATAGAGAGAAAGAGACAGAGAGAGAACTTACATAATATAAGAGTAAACTATAAAAAGAGAAAAAATATGTGAATAAAGAGAAAGACAAAGTGAAAGTGCATTAGAAAACATGTCACATAAAACTATTATTTCAAGGGTGGAGTGAATTTTAACCCACACACTTTCCTGGTTGGAGAAGGGAAAGAAGCAAAAGATGGTGAGCAAATTGAGGAAGGAAGGAAGGAAGGAAGGAAGGAAGGAAGGAAGGAAGGAAGGAAGGAAGGAAGGAAGGAAGGAAGGAAGGAAGGAAGGAAGGAAATACATGCATATACACATAAGTAAATGGAAGAAAATGCAAACTATATGAAACAGGAAGATAAACATACTAGCACATTGTTGGTGGAGGTGTCAATAAGTACAAACATTTTGGAAATAATTTGGAATTGTGAAAATAAAGAAATTAAAATATTCATAACCTTTGATCATGTGATTCCACTGTGAGGATTATATCCCAAAAGAGTTTATTAATTAAAAAAGGTCCCCATATAGAGGAAACTATTTACAGTGGCAGCTTTCATTTTCATAAAGAACTGAAACAAAGTAAACTTCCACTAAGGAGGGAATGGCCACATAAAATATGATATATTAAAATTATTGCAGGTTACTGTACCCTAAGAAATGATACATGAAAAATGTTATGTTCTCTATTGGAGACTGAAGTAAACAGAGCCAAGAAAACAATATACCATATTTCTCCATGTATAAGATGTAACTTAATTTGGGAGCCTAAAATTTGAAAAAAATGTATTACATAAAGTTATTGAACTCAAGTTTCATTTATCATAAAATTCATATAATTCCTCATCACTGTCAAAACTCCCATCCATGAGTTTGTCCTAGTCTGTCTTTGATGACGAATCACTGTCTTAGGAGAGGCTCTGACTGCTCTCCTGCCTGTGCTCTGGTCTGTGGTTGACCACACACACTCCCTGGGCAAGTCTGGTATATTTACGCATGCTTAGTCCACTCCATTTCATGAATCTGAAGCACCCATTGTGTTGTCCTTTGATATCAGTCACTTCTTTTTCATCTGCAATTCTTCTTGCCTCCTGCTGAACCATCTTTGTGGACACAGGAATTCCAAATGTCCTTTGCTCTTCAATCCATCTCTTCAATTCCCTCTCTAAATAAGGCTGTTTGGCTGACTTGCCTCTCATGGCCTTCTGCTGTGGCATTTTCGGTAAGGTTTCTTCTTCCCGTAGCCAGTCTTAGATTGTTTTTTCAGTTGGAGGAGGAATAAATTCACGTTCAGCAGCACAATTTCCATTCACTTTTGCAAACTGTATCACTTTGAACTTGAATTCAGCACTGGATGAAAATCTTTTCTGAGCTATTTCTGGGCAGAATGTGGCAAAATGTAACCTAATATATAAAAAGTAACTTAATATACTATTAACATATGCGAAATGATGAGTACAAAAGACAAGCATGAAAAAACGGGAAATGCAAGTAAAAAAATCTACAACCACTGTATAAGATGCTTCCAGTTTTTAGACCTCAAATTTTCCAAAGAACGGTGCATCATAGGGAAATGAAGTACACAAAATATACATCAATGTAAATGGGAAAGACAACCACAATACAATCAAAAGCTTATGCTGAAAAATTACATAGGACATGAATGACTCCAAAAAAATAGATTAGTAGACAGTCCATCACACCTCTTGGTAGTGAAGAGAGATGCATCAGTCTGATATACTATACATAATGTCAGATCAGTTTTTCCTCTTTTTTTATCTCTTTGATATTTTGAAAAAACACTATTTGTCATATATCAGATAGCTCCTTTGAAGGGGAGAAAAATATGCATACTGGGAGAAATGTTGCTGTGTTAAAAACAAATTATGTCAATAACAATTTATTTTAAGAGAACTAGATGCAAGAGAATGGTGATAATGAGAAAATATACCAAAATGCTGGAGATATAGCAAAAGAATCTCTCAGAGGAAGAAAACTTATTTCTGAAACATACATTAACAAAATTGAAAAAGAATGAATTAATGACCTGAAAATGCAATTTAAAACCAAAGAATCAACATATTAAAAAAAACAGAAAAGGAGAACTATTGAAAGTTAGAGAAATAAAACATTGGTAATAAAAAATACTGTAGAACTGAATAAAAAAACAAAATGAGACTCACTAAAAAACTAAAATAATCCATAAACTTTTAACTAATTTGATAAAAAAAGGAAAATGAGATTACCAAAATAAAACATGAAAAAAATTAATTCATAAAAAACACAGAAAAGAAATAAAAGTTATCCCCATTAAATACAATTATATGCTAAAAATAAGAAAACTTCAAGGAAAAAATGATTATCTATAAAAATATAAATTACCCAACATAACAAAACA